>NW_026519036.1:0-63000 GCF_947347685.1 Pleuronectes platessa
AATAAATTGTAATTTGTTTTTAATATTATTTTTATTTATGTGCGCCGCAGGATGTGCGCCCCACAGGATGTGCAAGCACAGTTTTTTTTTAATTTGATTTAAATATTTTTTTTTGTAAAAATGTTTTAATATTATTTTCATTTATGTGCGCAGCAGGATGTGCGCCGCAGGATGTGCGCCCCACAGCATGTGCAAGCACAGTTTTTTTATTAATTTGATTTAAAAAAAAATTGTTGTAAAAATGTTTTAATATTATTTTGATTTATGTGCGCAGCAGGATGTGCGCTGGTGGATGTGCGCCCCACATAATTTGCGCCCCACAGGATGTGCAAGCACAGTTTTTTTATTAATTTGATTTAAATATTTTTTTTTGAAAAAAATGTTTTAGTATTATTTTTATTTATGTGCGCAGCAGGATTTGCGCCGCAGGATGTGCGCCCCACAGAATTTGCGCCCCACAAGATGTGCAAGGACAGCTTTTTTTATTAATTTGATTTAAATATTTTTTTTTGTAAAAATGTTTTAATATTATTTTCATTTATGTGCGCAGCAGGATGTGCGCCGCAGGATGTGCGCCCCACAGGATGTGCAAGCACAGTTTTTTTATTAATTTGATTTAAAAAAAGAAAATTGTAATTTTTTTTATAATATTATTTTTATTTTTGTGCGCAGCAGGATGTGCGCCGCAGAATGTGCGCCCCACAGAATTTGCGCCCCACAGGATGTGCAAATACAGTTTTTTTATTAATTTGATTTAAAAAAAAAACTTGTAAATTAGTTTTAATATTATTTTTATTTCTGTGCGCCGCAGGATTTGCGCCCCACAGGATGTGCGCCCCACAGGATGTGCAAGCAAAGTTTTTTTATTAATTTGATTTAAATATTTTTTTTTGTAAAGATGTTTCAATATTATTTTTATTTATGTGCGCAGCAGGATGTGCGCCCCACAGAATTTGCGCCCCACAGGATGTGCAAGCACAGTTTTTTTATTAATTTGATTTAAATATATTTTTTTGTAAAAATGATTTAATATTATTTTTATTTATGTGCGCAGCAGTATGTGCGCAGCAGGATGTGCGCCCCACAGGATGTGCAAGCACAGTTTTTTTATTAATTTGATTTAAAAAAAAAATTGTAAGTTTTTTTTAATATTATTTTTATCTATGTGCGCAGCAGGATGTGCGCTGCAGAATGTGCGCCCCAAAGATTTTGCGCCCCACAGGATGTGCAAGCACAGTTTTTGTATTAGTTTGATTTAAATATTTTTTTTTGTAAAGATGTTTTAATATTATTTTTATTTATGTGCGCAGCAGGATTTGCGCCCCACATAATTTGCGCCCCACAGGATGTGCAAGCACAGTTTTTTTATTAATTTGATTTAAAAAAAGAAAATTGTAATTTTTTTTATAATATTATTTTTATTTTTGTGCGCAGCAGGATGTGCGCCGCAGAATGTGCGCCCCACAGAATTTGCGCCCCACAGGATGTGCAAGCACAGTTTTTTTATTAATTTGATTTAAATATATTTTTTTGTAAAAATGATTTAATATTATTTTTATTTATGTGCGCAGCAGTATGTGCGCAGCAGGATGTGCGCCCCACAGGATGTGCAAGCACAGTTTTTTTATTAATTTGATTTAAAAAAAAAAATTCTAATTTTTTTTTAATATTATCTTTTTTAATGTGCACACCTGGATGTGCGCCTCAGGATGTGTGCCCCACAGAATTTGCGCCCCACAGGATGTGCAAGCACAGTTTTTTTATTAATTTGATTTAAATATTTTTTTTTTGTAAAAATGTTTTAATATTATTATTATTTATGTGCGCTGCAGGATGTGCGCCCCACATAAGTTGCGCCTCACAGGATGTGCAAGCACAGTTTTTTTATTAATTTGATTTAAAAAAAAAATTGTAAGTTTTTTTTAATATTATTTTTATCTATGTGCGCAGCAGGATGTGCGCTGCAGAATGTGCGCCCCAAAGATTTTGCGCCCCACAGGATGTGCAAGCACAGTTTTTGTATTAGTTTGATTTAAATATTTTTTTTTGTAAAGATGTTTTAATATTATTTTTATTTATGTGCGCAGCAGGATTTGCGCCCCACATAATTTGCGCCCCACAGGATGTGCAAGCACAGTTTTTTTTATATTTGATTTGAATATTTTTTTTTGTAAAGATGTTTTAATATTATTTTTATTTATGTGCGCAGCAGCATGTGCGCTGCAGGATTTGCGCCCCACATAATTTGCGCCCCACAGGATGTGCAAGCACAGTTTTTTTATTAATTTGATTTAAATATATTTTTTTGTAAAAATGTTTTAATATTATTTTTATTTATGTGCGCAGCAGTATGTGCGCAGCAGGATGTGCGCCCCACAGAATTTGCGCCCCACAGGATGTGCAAGGACAGTTTTTTTATTAATTTGATTTAAAAAAAAAATTGTAAGTTTTTTTTAATATTATTTTTATCTATGTGCGCTGCAGAATGTGCGCCCCAAAGATTTTGCGCCCCACAGGATGTGCAAGCACAGTTTTTGTATTAGTTTGATTTATATATTTTTTTTTGTAAAAATGTTTTAATATTATTTTTATTCATGTGCGCAGCAGGTTGTGCGCTCACAGAATTTGCGCCCCACATGATGTGCAAGAACAGTTTTTTTATTAATTTGATTAAAAAAAAAAATTGTAAATTTGTTTTAATATTATTTTTATTAATGGGCGCAGCTGGATGTGCGCCGCAGGATGTGCGCCCCATAGAATTTGCGCCCCACAGGATGTGCAAGCACAGTTTTTTATTAATTTGATTTAAATATTTTTTTTTGTAAAATGTTTAAATATTATTTTAATTCATGTGCGCAGCAGGATGTGCGCAGCAGGATGTGCGCCGCAGGATGTGCGCCCCACAGAATTTGCGCCCCACAGGATGTGCAAGCACAGTTTTTTTATTAATTTGATTTTAAACAAAAATTTTGTAGTTTTTTTTAATATTATTTTTACTTATGTGCGCAGCAGGATGTGTGCTGCAGGATGTGCGCCCCACAGAATTTGTCCCCCACAGGATGTGCAAGCACAGTTTTTTTATTAATTTGATTTAAATATTTTTTTTTGTAAAAATGTTTTAATATTAATTTTATTCATGTGCGCAGCAGGATTTGCGCCGCAGGATGTGCGCCCCACAGAATTTGCGCCCCACAGGATGTGCAAGCACAGTTATTTGTGCAGGCACCACTAGGCAGTGCATTGCATGGCGCAACGCGCAAAAAAATTGCGATAACGTTGCCAAAAACGTACAATGGGAACACTGAAAATCAATGTTTTTAGACCCTTTTTTCGTCACTAAAACTGCTCTCAAATCCCCAAAACGGAGGTCCTCAGACATGATTTTTAGATATTTGAGGTGGTGAGATTGTTTCCTTCGCAGACATGTCACTCTCAAATCTCTCGGACCTGTGCTTATATCCGCATAGAAAAATCGAGGAATTATTTCCGGATCCTTCTCCCATTGGAGCCCCATTTTAATTCTGAAGATTTTTCTGAAAAGATTAAAACTGAAAAATAAAACGTAAATCGCTCCCACGGCCCCATTTCTCAGCTGTCTTGAATAAAAAATATATCTGTTTGTAGTGTAAACTCTTGTGATTCTCAAAATGTTATAATTTTCCAGATAGGACTTATAGTTTTTGAGTAACAAGTATTTGTTTGATGACGGTGCTAGAGTGTGAAAATAAATCTGCTCTATTGAATTCAATGTACTTTTTCGGAGGAGATTTATGAAATGAGAAGTACGTTTCTAAACTGCTCGTATGGCCCTCATTTTTTTACTTTAATCAGTAATTTAGATATGTCCTTTTTCGTCCAAGCCTTGTGATTCTCACGGTGTTTTCATTTCACGGATAGGAGTTATAGATTTTCAATTAGAACATTTTGTTCGGGACCTTCTCCTCAGGTCTGATGTCTGCCTCTCTCACGACACACCTGCTGTATTCAGGGAGTCACTCACGCAGAGGGAGGGGCCAAAGGGGACAGTCAGATCTATTTTTAGACTTCACAGGTGGTAATCAGCACTGCAGGTAGTTTATTCAGTAGAGAAGAGGGACAGTAACACAGAGGTGGAGGTTTCAAGTCCAAGTGTGGGTAAGACACAAACATTACATTTTTTTCTTTGTCTTTCACGGGGGAACTGTTGAATTCTTTAAATAATCAACTGTCAATGATATCTAAAGTCAATGTGATTGAATTAGTGGGTCTGCCGCTGACTCAGTGATCCACTGGTTGTGAATTCAAAACCAACAGATGCCAAAAATTACTTTCGAACAAATATATGAATATATCCGGTTGTAGTGTCAAGCCTTGTGATTCTCAAAATGTTTTCATTTTTCAGATAGGACTTATAGTTTTTGAGTAACAAGTATTTGTTTGATGACAGCGTTAGAGTGTGAAAAAAATGTATCTTCAATTAAAACTAATGATGGGAAAAGGAGGAGATTTATGAAATGAGAACTACGTCACTAAACTGCTCGCATGGCCTCATTTTTTGGCTCTAAACAATGATATAGATGTTGGGCCAGAGCCCAGCGGATGGCCACTAGACACAGGTCAGAGGTTAACACAAAGACAATCTAAACAAAGGCCTGTATAAATCAAGGCCTTGTGGAATATTCCTATCCACCTGTGAGTACTTTTTCCTGGCAGTTTCGAGAAACCCTAGCAGGTTTCAAGGCCCTCGCAGGAACACGGGCGCCCTGCTGGGTCTGAAGAGCCCAAGGGGGGGGCCACCAAACACTGGAGCCGAGGGTGAACAAAGAGTTGTTAAACTTTTGGAGGGAAACCATTCTCAAGCAGGCCCAAGAATCTCCCCCTGGTGGTGGAAAATGTTCTGGGAATGCCTTGGAACCCCCGCTGAGTTCCAAGCCCCGCCCACTCAGATCGATTCCTGACAAATCAATTGGCCGATGTCCTATGACCAGCTCCTCAAGGAGGAGGACCTCGCAGGTAGAATAAAACCACTGAGACATCAAATAATCGCTGCCATTTTACCCTGCTCTGAAGACGTCAACAGACCCCTCCGGGTCTTCAGATGATTTAATTGCTAAAGGGGGCAACCTTAACTTTTAGTTTATCAGCCCATTCCCAATTCCCTGAAGATAGAGCTGACCTTTCCAGTTAGTTGATCCGGAGGTAATTTTAGGGAGCAATTACTGACGTTTGTTTTATATCCATTTTCTTTTATTTCTTTATTCAGTCGACGTTTTGTTTTGATAGGACTTTTTGTTATTTTAACTTGAAAGAGATCGCCACAGGAAGTCCACTCGCAGGCCGAGATCATAGACTTTCTTTTTCACGATCCCCACAACTGCGCCACAGCTGATCATCCCTGCAGAAGAGACGAGGCCGAATTCCGTCCCAAGAGCAAGAGAAGTTCGCTCTTTTCGGCCCAGCGCTAACCTCCTTTGTAAACACGAGACCCACCGGAGCCCGCTTAAGAGGCCAGGACTTCACTCATCTGCTTTCCAGGAATTCGCAGTTCGTGCAGGCATCCTGAGGTTAACAACGAGATTCACTGGACTTCTGGAAAATCCGCGCGCCACGCGCAAGCAACACCGCGAAGGTCACAGTAAGAGGCTTTATTGTCTGGGCAGAGACTAGTTTAAATACTTAGCGTGTCATGTTATTTGAGTGTGTTTGTTTGTAGATCGCTGATCTGTTTTTAGCCGTGTAACGCGCGGCGAACTGGAGACGTCACATCCGGTTCCTTTGTCTACTATGTTCTGAGAAGCGCGCGTAACAAGTCGGCACTTCCTTTTTTACGTGTTACCGTCAGAGATATTGTGCGGAGATTTACATCTGTTAAAAGACAAATCTCACGTAACTGGACTGCCCGCTTCGCCGGAAGTTTGTCTCTGACGATGGTTTGAGAGCTTTCCTGATCTCTCTCTATCTCTCCCTCTCTTTTCTCCTAAACCTGTTTTTACACACGTCCCGACCTACACTTACATATTATATATATTATATAATACATCTCGACGCCATTCGGCTCCAGAACCGGGAGATAAGAAATCTCTTTGTCTAAAGATCCCCCTTTGTTAAGGTCAGTGACCGGCAGCCATTTTGCTTTTCGCAACGTGGCTTCACTTAGGAAACCTCCATCTTGTACGTAACATCTTGATCACGGCCAGACTACGTCACCACATGATCTTGTCATTACGCCATAGCCACTCCCCTTTCTCTTTCTCAGACACACACACACACACACATAGAGACACACACAGACAGACAGACACACACGATCACACACACACACACACACCAGTAGATACTCAGTATTACATGTGTGACAATTGTGATAAGTGCTGCTGCTGCTGTTGCCATCTTTGAAATATTGGAGTTTGTTAAATGAAGAATCATTGAAATAACATTAACTTTATTTCCCCTTTTTAATAAATACTTTTGTAATTAAAGTATTTGTATTTCTGTGATTATTTGTACATGTGTATGTGAATACAGCTGGATTACTATAGCCTGTGCTCGAACTTAAAACCCTTCATTGTTTATTATATAATCATTAATATTAAATATTGAGATTATTAATTTAACTTTTATCACTTGAGACTGATAACTATAGTTTGACTAGTTGGTCCCTGTAACCAGGGTGGTGCCCCGCTACGATAAGCAATGATTACAGATTGTATTATTCTTAATTGATAATTTTATTGTTTTCATTAATTATTTAACCATTATTAATGGATAACCGTATCATTTCTAATTAATTATTTTACTATTCTTAATTAATAGCTTTATAATTTTTTTAAATTTTTTAATAAATAATTCCTATTTTAATAATCATTTCTCATGATTATTAATAATTAGCCAACGTCAAATCTACTACTACAATTGCACAACATAGATATGTCCTTGTTCGTCCAAGCCTTGTGATTGTCACGGTGTTTTCATTTCACGGACAGGAGTTATAGATTTTGAATTAAAGCATTTTGTTTGGGACCTTCTCCTGAGGTCTGATGTCTCCCTCTCATTCTCGCACACCTGCGGTAATTAGTGAGTTACACACGCTGAGGAGGGGGGCCAAATGGGGAAAGGGGAGAGTGAGATCTTTAAATAAACTACTGCACCTGAATTAATCAACACTATAGGTGGTGCAGTCAATAGAGCAGAGGGACAGTGACCCAGAGGTTGTCTGTTCAAGACCCCCTGTGTGGGTGGGACTTAAACAGATTTTTTTTCTTTGTCTTTCAGGGGGGAACTGTTGAACTACAATGTGATTGGCTCTACATCAGATTCCTGTATTAGTGTGTATGAAGTGACAATGATAGCCCCACCTGGAGGTCGGTGTGAAAATTAAGTTTAATCAATCGTCCCCAAAATCCTGTCACATAATCAGAGCCCTGACCTGAAGAGATCTATGAGTGTGTATGCAGTGTTAGTGATAGCGCCACCTACTGATCAAGTCCGTTGCTCTCTCTTTTATACCAGCCAGTTTCTCTCTCTCTCTCTCTCTCTCTCTCTCGGTCTGTCTATCTCTCTCTTAAAGCAACCTGTCTGTGTCTCTCTCTCTCTCTTTCTCTTTTATACCAGCCATTCTCTCTCTCTCTCTCTCTCTCTCTCTCTCTCTCTCTCTCTCTCTCTCTCTCTCTCTCTCTCTCTCTCTCTCTCTCTCTCTCTCTCTCTCTCTCTCTCTCTCTGGGTCTCTCTCTCTCTGGGTCTATCTTTATCTGTCTCTGTCTCTCTCTCTCAAATTGACACTGTCTGTCTCTCTTCCCCCTAAAAAAAAAATATTTAGTCTGGAACCGGCAAATTCTAGGCACTAGGGATGCACCGATATGGAAATTCTTGGCCGATACCGATATTTAAAATAACAATCTGGCCGATAGCCGATACCGATATTTGTTTATTTTCTTTTTGTTGTTATTCATTCACCCTTTTGTGCCAGAAAAATAATTAAATCATTATTTAGAAAGCACTATTTAAAAAAATTTCAGCCCTTCATCACTCTTATCTTTTAATGAGCACAGATTGAATCAAATTTATGAAACAATCTTTGATTTAACTAAACTTTATTTAACAGAGACATATTATGCCCATTTTACCGCAAGTTGAAATGGTTCCTTGGGATCTTAATGAAATGTATGTAACATATTTTGGTCAAAATACCACAAGGATAATTTAAAACAGCACCTTTTTACCCTGTCTAAAACAGCCCTGTTAAAGTATCATTATAGAGAACGCTCTTCTCATTGATTTACGGTAGCAGTATTGCCCGTTTATTAGATGTGTTACGGCTTCTGTGTGTATGACGTATGTTGTCAATTCCCTTGTTACCTGTGCATGAGATGGATGAATAGAGCCGATGCACATGAGAATAAAGTACTTAAACAGACGCTACGCTCATACTTTTTACACCAAGTTACACTGCGTGAGTCAAGATAACTTAACAAGCCCTCCTCAGTTTTACCTGTTTTGAGTGTCGGGCAGAAATCACATCGTGTCAACACCCACCGTGGCCCTTCGCGATGCTTGTTTTAATTAAACAGTCGGATTCCCCTGGTCCGCACCAGTTCTCAGTCAGCTGCTAGGCGCCAGCCGGAGGGTTCCTCCAGCGGTCGCCGTAGCTGAGGTGATCCGCGAGAAGGGCCCGTCCAGAGTGGCCGCCGCTGACCGCGTACCCGGTCCCCTCCAACGGCCCGCCTTCCGCGCCGGCGATGGACACCGCCCCGCGGTACAAGAGAAAGAAAGCCCCCCCCACCAGTGACGCCGTGAGGTGCCACCGGATGAGGACCTCCCGATGCCGCACACTGAGCCTCCGGCGGCGCGGAGAGGAGGGCGACGGAGGGACTGCTCCCCCAGCCGCGGCACGTGCCCAGCGGTTTTACCACAAATATGAACATCGGCCAATGATATCGGTGAAAGTCAAGTTTATTACCGATAAGCCGATATCAGTAAACGAGGCCAATATCAGCCGCTACCGATGTTCGGCCGATAAATCGGTGCATCCCTACTGGGCACCCATTTGAAATTTCTCGGAAGGAGGAATTTTCTTGTTTGATTTAAATATTTTTTTTTTGTAAAAATGTTTTAATATTATTTTTATTTATGTGCGCAGCAGGATGTGCGCTGCAGGATGTGCGCCCCAAATAATTTGCGCCCCACAGGATGTGCAAGGACAGTTTTTTTATTAATTTGATTTAAATATTTTTTTTTGTAAAAATGTTTTAATATTATTTTTATTTATGTGCGCAGCAGGATGTGCGCTGCAGGATGTGCGCCCCACATAATTTGCGCCCCACAGGATGTGCAAGCAGAGTTTTTTTATTAATTTGATTTAAATATTTTTTTTTTGTAAAAATGTTTTAATATTATTTTTATTTATGTGCGCAGCAGGATGTGCGCTGCAGGATGTGCGCCCCACATAATTTGCGCCCCACAGGATGTGCAAGCACAGTTATTTGTGCAGGCACCACTAGGCAGTGCATTGCATGGCGCAACGCTCAAAAAAATTGCGATAACGTTGCCAAAAACGTACAATGGGAACACTGAAAATCAATGTTTTTAGACCGTTTTTTTTGTCACTAAAACTGCTCTCAAATCCCCAAACGGAGGTCCTCAGACATGATTTTTATATATTTGAGGTGGTGAGATTGTTTCATTCGCAGACATGTCACTCTCAAATCTCTCGGACCTGTGCTTATATCCGCATCGAAAAATCGAGGAATTATTTCCGGATCGATCTCTCATTGGAGCCCCATGTTAATTCTGAAGATTTTTCTGAAAAGATTAAAACTGAAAAATAAAACGTAAATCGCTCCCACGGCCCCATTTCTCAGCTCTCATGAATAAAAAATATATCTGGTTGCAGTGTAAACTATTGTGATTCTCAAAACGTTTTCATTTTCCAGGACTTATAGTTTTTGAGTAGGAAGTATTTGTTTGATGACGGTGCTAGAGTGTGAAAAAATGTCTCTCTCATTAAAACTAATGAAAATCTTAGGAGGAGAATTTATGAAATGAGAAGTACGTTTCTAAACTGCTCGTACAGCCTCATTTTTTGGCTCTAATCAATAATATAGATATGTACTCGTTCATCCAAGCCTTGTGTTTCTAACGGTGTTTTAATTTCTCAGATAGGAGTTTCAGATTTTCAATTAGAGCATTTTGTTAGGGACCTTCTCCTCAGGTCTGATGTCTGCCTCTCTCACGACAAACCTGCTGTAATCAGGGAGTCACACACGCAGAGGGAGGGGGGCCAAAAGGGACACTGAGATCTATTTTTAGACTGCACAGGTGGTAATCAGCACTGCAGGTAGTTCAGTCTGTAGAGCAGAGGGACAATAACACAGAGGTGGAGATTTCAAGTCTCAGTGTGGGTAAGACACAAACATTGAATTTTTTTCTTTGTCTTTCAAGGGGGAACTGTTGAATTCTTTAAATAATCAACTGTCAATGATATCTAAAGTCAATGTGATTGGATTAGTGGGTTGAGCCGCTGACTCAGTGATCCACTGGTTGTGAGTCTAAACCATCAGAAGCCAAAAATTACTTTTGAACAAATATATTAATATATCTGGTTGTAGTGTCAAGCCTTGTGGTTCTCAAAATGTGTTCATTTTCCAGATAGGACTTATCGTTTTTGAGTAACAAGTATTTGTTTGATGACTGATGATAGCAAAAGGAGGAGATTTATGAAATGAGAACTACGTTTCTAAACTGCTTGCATGGCTTCATTGTTTGGCTCTAAATAATGATATAGATATGTACTTATCCGTCCAAGTGTTGTGGTTCTCAGGGTGTTTTCATTTCACGGATAGGAGTTATAGATTTTCAATTAGAGCATTTTGTTTGGGACCTTCTCCTCAGGTCCAATCTGTCACTCTGTGTCACAGGTGCGTCGTTAGTGAAGTCACACACGCTGAGGAGGGGGGCCAGAGGGGGAAAGGAGACAGTGAGATCTATTTACAAACTACTTCAAAGGTGTTAATCAACACAGGTGGTTCAGTGGGTAGAGCAGAGGGGCAGTGACCCAGAGGTGAAGATATCAAGTCCAGGTGAGGGCAGGTCTAACATTGTTTTTCAGAAGGGGACTATTGAACTCTTTAAATATACAACCCTCAATGATTTGAACTACGATGTGATTGGCTCTTCATCCGATTCCGGTTTTAGTGTGAATGAAGTGATAGGGATAGCGCCACCTAGTGGTCTGTGTGAAAATGAAGTTTTAGCAATCGACCCCAAAATTCTGTCACATGATCTGAGTCAACACCTGATGAAGTCAAGACTATTACTGCATACACACTAATAGTGATAGCGCCACCTAGTGGTCAAGGTGAAAATTAAGTTTTAGCAATCTGCCACAAATTGGACACACTTCATCAGATTCCTGACCTAAAGAGACCTATGAGTGTGTATGCAGTCCAATTTTCAATTAGAGCATTTTGTTCTTGACCTTCTCCTCAGGTCTGATGTCTGCCTCTCTCACGACAAACCTGCTGTAATCAGGGAGTCACACACGCAGAGGGAGGGGGGCCAAAAGGGACACTGAGATCTATTTTTAGACTGCACAGGTGGTAATCAGCACTGCAGGTAGTTCAGTCTGTAGAGCAGAGGGACAATAACACAGAGGTGGAGATTTCAAGTCTCAGTGTGGGTAAGACACAAACATTGAATTTTTTTCTTTGTCTTTCAAGGGGGAACTGTTGAATTCTTTAAATAATCAACTGTCAATGATATCTAAAGTCAATGTGATTGGATTAGTGGGTTGAGCCGCTGACTCAGTGATCCACTGGTTGTGAGTCTAAACCATCAGAAGCCAAAAATTACTTTTGGACAAATATATTAATATATCTGGTTGTAGTGTCAAGCCTTGTGGTTCTCAAAATGTGTTCATTTTCCAGATAGGACTTATCGTTTTTGAGTAACAAGTATTTGTTTGATGACTGATGATAGCAAAAGGAGGAGATTTATGAAATGAGAACTACGTTTCTAAACTGCTTGCATGGCTTCATTGTTTGGCTCTAAATAATGATATAGATATGTACTTATCCGTCCAAGTGTTGTGGTTCTCAGGGTGTTTTCATTTCACGGATAGGAGTTATAGATTTTCAATTGGAGCATTTTGTTTGGGACCTTCTCCTCAGGTCCAATCTGTCACTCTGTGTCACAGGTGCGTCGTTAGTGAAGTCACACACGCTGAGGAGGGGGGCCAGAGGGGGAAAGGAGACAGTGAGATCTATTTACAAACTTCTTCAAAGGTGTTAATCAACACAGGTGGTTCAGTGGGTAGAGCATAGGGGCAGTGACCCAGAGGTGACGATATCAAGTCCAGGTGAGGGCAGGTCTAACATTGTTTTTCAGAAGGGGACTATTGAACTCTTTAAATATACAACCCTCAATGATTTGAACTACGATGTGATTGGCTCTTCATCCGATTCCGGTTTTAGTGTGAATGAAGTGATAGGGATAGCGCCACCTAGTGGTCTGTGTGAAAATGAAGTTTTAGCAATCGACCCCAAAATTCTGTCACATGATCTGAGTCAACACCTGATGAAGTCAAGACTATTACTGCATACACACTAATAGTGATAGCGCCACCTAGTGGTCAAGGTGAAAATTAAGTTTTAGCAATCTGCCACAAATTGGACACACTTCATCAGATTCCTGACCTAAAGAGACCTATGAGTGTGTATGCAGTCCAATTTTCAATTAGAGCATTTTGTTCGTGACCTTCTCCTCAGGTCTGATGTCTGCCTCTCTCACGACAAACCTGCTGTAATCAGGGAGTCACACACGCAGAGGGAGGGGGGCCAAAAGGGACACTGAGATCTATTTTTAGACTGCACAGGTGGTAATCAGCACTGCAGGTAGTTCAGTCTGTAGAGCAGAGGGACAATAACACAGAGGTGGAGATTTCAAGTCTCAGTGTGGGTAAGACACAAACATTGAATTTTTTTCTTTGTCTTTCAAGGGGGAACTGTTGAATTCTTTAAATAATCAACTGTCAATGATATCTAAAGTCAATGTGATTGGATTAGTGGGTTGAGCCGCTGACTCAGTGATCCACTGGTTGTGAGTCTAAACCATCAGAAGCCAAAAATTACTTTTGGACAAATATATTAATATATCTGGTTGTAGTGTCAAGCCTTGTGGTTCTCAAAATGTGTTCATTTTCCAGATAGGACTTATCGTTTTTGAGTAACAAGTATTTGTTTGATGACTGATGATAGCAAAAGGAGGAGATTTATGAAATGAGAACTACGTTTCTAAACTGCTTGCATGGCTTCATTGTTTGGCTCTAAATAATGATATAGATATGTACTTATCCGTCCAAGTGTTGTGGTTCTCAGGGTGTTTTCATTTCACGGATAGGAGTTATAGATTTTCAATTGGAGCATTTTGTTTGGGACCTTCTCCTCAGGTCCAATCTGTCACTCTGTGTCACAGGTGCGTCGTTAGTGAAGTCACACACGCTGAGGAGGGGGGCCAGAGGGGGAAAGGAGACAGTGAGATCTATTTACAAACTTCTTCAAAGGTGTTAATCAACACAGGTGGTTCAGTGGGTAGAGCATAGGGGCAGTGACCCAGAGGTGACGATATCAAGTCCAGGTGAGGGCAGGTCTAACATTGTTTTTCAGAAGGGGACTATTGAACTCTTTAAATATACAACCCTCAATGATTTGAACTACGATGTGATTGGCTCTTCATCCGATTCCTGTTTTAGTGTGAATGAAGTGATAGGGATAGCGTCACCTAGTGGTCTGTGTGAAAATGAAGTTTTAGCAATCGACCCCAAAATTCTGTCACATGATCTGAGTCAACACCTGATGAAGTCAAGACTATTACTGCATACACACTAATAGTGATAGCGCCACCTAGTGGTCAAGGTGAAAATTAAGTTTTAGCAATCTGCCACAAATTGGACACACTTCATCAGATTCCTGACCTGAAGAGACCTATGAGTGTGTATGCAGTCCAATTTTCAATTAGAGCATTTTGTTCGGGACCTTCTCCTCAGGTCTGATGTCTGCCTCTCTCATGACAGACCTGCTGTAATCAGTGACTCACACACGCAGAGGGAGGGGGGCCAAAAGGGACAGTGAGATCTATTTTTAGACTTCACAGGTGGTAATCATCACTGCAGGTAGTTTATTCAGTAGAGAAGAGGGACAGTAACACAGAGGTGGAGGTTTCAAGTCTCAGTGTGGGTAAGACACAAACATTGAATTTTTTCGTTGCCTTTCAGGGGGGAACTGTTGAATTCTTTAAATAATCAACTGTCAATGATATCTAAAGTCAATGCGATTGGATTAGTGGGTCTGCCGCTGACTCAGTGATCCGCTGGTTGTGAGTTCAAAACCAATAGAGGCCAAAAATTACTTCTGAATAAATATATTAATATATATATGTACTTGTTCGTCCAAGCCGTGTGTTTCTCACGGTGTTTTCATTTCATGGACTGGCATTATAGATTTTGAATTAGAGCATTTTGTTCCGGACCGTCTCCTCAGGTCCTCTGTGTCACAGGTGCGTCGTTAGTGAAGATACACACGCTGAGGAGGGGGGCCAGAGGGGGAGATGGGGACAGGAAGATGTTTATAGTAGCCATTTCAAAGATGATGCTCAACATCATAGGTAGGCTAGTGGTCACAGAAGAGGGTTAGTAAGTCAGAGGTTGAGGGTTCAAGTCCCACTGATGGCAGAATTTTAAGATTTGTCATTTTCTGTGTCTTTCAGAAGGGGAACTTTAAACTCTTTGAATATACAATTGTCATTGATGTTTAAGGTCAATTCAATTGGATCAGTGGGTTGAGCTGCTGACTCAATGATCCACTGGTTGTGAGTTCAAAACCAATAGCAACCAAAAATTGCTTTTGAACAAATATATTAATGTGTATGCAGTGATAGTGATAGCGCCACCTAGTGGTCGGTGGGGAAATTAAGTTTGAGCAATCGGACCCAAATCGCACACACCTCATCAGATTCCAGACCTGAACAGATATATTCGTGTGTATTTATTGATAGTGATAGCGACATCTAGGGGTTGGTCTGAAAATGAAGTTTGAGCAATTGGCCCCAAATTGGACACACCTCATCAGATGCCAGACCTGAACAGATATATTAGGGTGTATTCATTGATAGGGATAGCGCCACCTAGTGGTCAGGGTGAAAATTAAGTTTTTACGAATCAACCCCAAAATTCTGTCACATGATCAGAGTCAACATCTGATCAAGGCAAGACTATGGCTGCATACACACTAATAGTGATAGTGCCACCTAGTGGTCAGTTTGAAAATGAACTATGAACAATCGACCCCAAAATTCTGTCAAATGATCAGAGCCCTGACCTGAAGAGACCTATGAGTGTATGCAGTGTTAGTGATAGTGCCCCCTACTGATCAAGTCGCTCTCTCTTTCTTAAACCAGTCGCTCTCTCTCTCTTTCTCTCTGGGTCTCTCTCTGAAACTGGTACATTTTCTCTCTCTCTCTCTTGGTCTGTCGCTCTCTCTTAAAGCAGCCACTCTGTCTCTCTTCCCCAAAAAAACAAAAGTCTCTTTTCGACCCGGACGCAGAAGGCACCCATTCGAAATTTCTCGGCAGGAGGAATTTTCTAGTTATTCTTACTTCTTCCGCCTAAAAGTTTGGGACGCTTCTCCTCCTACAAAGTTTGTCGCACATTCACGAGACCCACAAATAAACCTGCGGAATTACGTAGAATCGTGTGCTATTATTCAAATTTTCAATTCGTCCACCGGTTCGCACAAAAATCGCGATAATGTGGCCGAAAAGTACAATGGGGGTCAAGCTCTCTCTACCAAAAGAGCGAGAGGCTGAAAATCAGCGTTTTTAGACCCTTTTTTCGTCACTAAAACTGCTCTCAAATCCCCAAAACGGAGGTCCTCAGACATGATTTTTAGATATTTGAGGTGGTGAGATTGTTTCCTTCGCAGACATGTCACTCTCAAATCTCTCGGACCTGTGCTTATATCCGCATAGAAAAATCGAGGAATTATTTCCGGATCCTTCTCCCATTGGAGCCCCATTTTAATTCTGAAGATTTTTCTGAAAAGATTAAAACTGAAAAATAAAACGTAAATCGCTCCCACGGCCCCATTTCTCAGCTGTCTTGAATAAAAAATATATCTGTTTGTAGTGTAAACTCTTGTGATTCTCAAAATGTTATAATTTTCCAGATAGGACTTATAGTTTTTGAGTAACAAGTATTTGTTTGATGACGGTGCTAGAGTGTGAAAATAAATCTGCTCTATTGAATTCAATGTACTTTTTCGGAGGAGATTTATGAAATGAGAAGTACGTTTCTAAACTGCTCGTATGGCCCTCATTTTTTTACTTTAATCAGTAATTTAGATATGTCCTTTTTCGTCCAAGCCTTGTGATTCTCACGGTGTTTTCATTTCACGGATAGGAGTTATAGATTTTCAATTAGAACATTTTGTTCGGGACCTTCTCCTCAGGTCTGATGTCTGCCTCTCTCACGACACACCTGCTGTATTCAGGGAGTCACTCACGCAGAGGGAGGGGCCAAAGGGGACAGTCAGATCTATTTTTAGACTTCACAGGTGGTAATCAGCACTGCAGGTAGTTTATTCAGTAGAGAAGAGGGACAGTAACACAGAGGTGGAGGTTTCAAGTCCAAGTGTGGGTAAGACACAAACATTACATTTTTTTCTTTGTCTTTCACGGGGGAACTGTTGAATTCTTTAAATAATCAACTGTCAATGATATCTAAAGTCAATGTGATTGAATTAGTGGGTCTGCCGCTGACTCAGTGATCCACTGGTTGTGAATTCAAAACCAACAGATGCCAAAAATTACTTTCGAACAAATATATGAATATATCCGGTTGTAGTGTCAAGCCTTGTGATTCTCAAAATGTTTTCATTTTTCAGATAGGACTTATAGTTTTTGAGTAACAAGTATTTGTTTGATGACAGCGTTAGAGTGTGAAAAAAATGTATCTTCAATTAAAACTAATGATGGGAAAAGGAGGAGATTTATGAAATGAGAACTAAGTCACTAAACTGCTCGCATGGCCTCATTTTTTGGCTCTAAACAATGATATAGATGTTGGGCCAGAGCCCAGCGGATGGCCACTAGACACAGGTCAGAGGTTAACACAAAGACAATCTAAACAAAGGCCTGTATAAATCAAGGCCTTGTGGAATATTCCTATCCACCTGTGAGTACTTTTTCCTGGCAGTTTCGAGAAACCCTAGCAGGTTTCAAGGCCCTCGCAGGAACACGGGCGCCCTGCTGGGTCTGAAGAGCCCAAGGGGGGGGCCACCAAACACTGGAGCCGAGGGTGAACAAAGAGTTGTTAAACTTTTGGAGGGAAACCATTCTCAAGCAGGCCCAAGAATCTCCCCCTGGTGGTGGAAAATATTCTGGGAATGCCTTGGAACCCCCGCTGAGTTCCAAGCCCCGCCCACTCAGATCGATTCCTGACAAATCAATTGGCCGATGTCCTATGACCAGCTCCTCAAGGAGGAGGACCTCGCAGGTAGAATAAAACCACTGAGACATCAAATAATCGCTGCCATTTTACCCTGCTCTGAAGACGTCAACAGACCCCTCCGGGTCTTCAGATGATTTAATTGCTAAAGGGGGCAACCTTAACTTTTAGTTTATCAGCCCATTCCCAATTCCCTGAAGATAGAGCTGACCTTTCCAGTTAGTTGATCCGGAGGTAATTTTAGGGAGCAATTACTGACGTTTGTTTTATATCCATTTTCTTTTATTTCTTTATTCAGTCGACGTTTTGTTTTGATAGGACTTTTTGTTATTTTAACTTGAAAGAGATCGCCACAGGAAGTCCACTCGCAGGCCGAGATCATAGACTTTCTTTTTCACGATCCCCACAACTGCGCCACAGCTGATCATCCCTGCAGAAGAGACGAGGCCGAATTCCGTCCCAAGAGCAAGAGAAGTTCGCTCTTTTCGGCCCAGCGCTAACCTCCTTTGTAAACACGAGACCCACCGGAGCCCGCTTAAGAGGCCAGGACTTCACTCATCTGCTTTCCAGGAATTCGCAGTTCGTGCAGCCATCCTGAGGTTAACAACGAGATTCACTGGACTTCTGGAAAATCCGCGCGCCACGCGCAAGCAACACCGCGAAGGTCACAGTAAGAGGCTTTATTGTCTGGGCAGAGACTAGTTTAAATACTTAGCGTGTCATGTTATTTGAGTGTGTTTGTTTGTAGATCGCTGATCTGTTTTTAGCCGTGTAACGCGCGGCGAACTGGAGACGTCACATCCGGTTCCTTTGTCTACTATGTTCTGAGAAGCGCGCGTAACAAGTCGGCACTTCCTTTTTTACGTGTTACCGTCAGAGATATTGTGCGGAGATTTACATCTGTTAAAAGACAAATCTCACGTAACTGGACTGCCCGCTTCGCCGGAAGTTTGTCTCTGACGATGGTTTGAGAGCTTTCCTGATCTCTCTCTATCTCTCCCTCTCTTTTCTCCTAAACCTGTTTTTACACACGTCCCGACCTACACTTACATATTATATATATTATATAATACATCTCGACGCCATTCGGCTCCAGAACCGGGAGATAAGAAATCTCTTTGTCTAAAGATCCCCCTTTGTTAAGGTCAGTGACCGGCAGCCATTTTGCTTTTCGCAACGTGGCTTCACTTAGGAAACCTCCATCTTGTACGTAACATCTTGATCACGGCCAGACTACGTCACCACATGATCTTGTCATTACGCCATAGCCACTCCCCTTTCTCTTTCTCAGACACACACACACACACACATAGAGACACACACAGACAGACAGACACACACGATCACACACACACACACACACACCAGTAGATACTCAGTATTACATGTGTGACAATTGTGATAAGTGCTGCTGCTGCTGTTGCCATCTTTGAAATATTGGAGTTTGTTAAATGAAGAATCATTGAAATAACATTAACTTTATTTCCCCTTTTTAATAAATACTTTTGTAATTAAAGTATTTGTATTTCTGTGATTATTTGTACATGTGTATGTGAATACAGCTGGATTACTATAGCCTGTGCTCGAACTTAAAACCCTTCATTGTTTATTATATAATCATTAATATTAAATATTGAGATTATTAATTTAACTTTTATCACTTGAGACTGATAACTATAGTTTGACTAGTTGGTCCCTGTAACCAGGGTGGTGCCCCGCTACGATAAGCAATGATTACAGATTGTATTATTCTTAATTGATAATTTTATTGTTTTCATTAATTATTTAACCATTATTAATGGATAACCGTATCATTTCTAATTAATTATTTTACTATTCTTAATTAATAGCTTTATAATTTTTTTTAATTTTTTAATAAATAATTCCTATTTTAATAATCATTTCTCATGATTATTAATAATTAGCCAACGTCAAATCTACTACTACAATTGCACAACATAGATATGTCCTTGTTCGTCCAAGCCTTGTGATTGTCACGGTGTTTTCATTTCACGGACAGGAGTTATAGATTTTGAATTAAAGCATTTTGTTTGGGACCTTCTCCTGAGGTCTGATGTCTCCCTCTCATTCTCGCACACCTGCGGTAATTAGTGAGTTACACACGCTGAGGAGGGGGGCCAAATGGGGAAAGGGGAGAGAGAGATCTTTAAATAAACTACTGCACCTGTGTTAATCAACACTATAGGTGGTGCAGTCAATAGAGCAGAGGGACAGTGACCCAGAGGTTGTCTGTTCAAGACCCCCTGTGTGGGTGGGACTTAAACAGATTTTTTTTCTTTGTCTTTCAGGGGGGAACTGTTGAACTACAATGTGATTGGCTCTACATCAGATTCCTGTATTAGTGTGTATGAAGTGACAATGATAGCCCCACCTGGAGGTCGGTGTGAAAATTAAGTTTAATCAATCGTCCCCAAAATCCTGTCACATAATCAGAGCCCTGACCTGAAGAGATCTATGAGTGTGTATGCAGTGTTAGTGATAGCGCCACCTACTGATCAAGTCCGTTGCTCTCTCTTTTATACCAGCCAGTTTCTCTCTCTCTCTCTCTCTCTCTCTCGGTCTGTCTATCTCTCTCTTAAAGCAACATGTCTGTGTCTCTCTCTCTCTCTTTCTCTTTTATACCAGCCATTCTCTCTATCTCTCTCTCTCTCTCTCTCTCTCTCTCTCTCTGGGTCTCTCTCTCTCTGGGTCTATCTTTATCTGTCTCTGTCTCTCTCTCTCAAATTGACACTGTCTGTCTCTCTTCCCCCTAAAAAAAAAATATTTAGTCTGGAACCGGCAAATTCTAGGCACTAGGGATGCACCGATATGGAAATTCTTGGCCGATACCGATATTTAAAATAACAATCTGGCCGATAGCCGATACCGATACCGATATTTGTTTATTTTCTTTTTGTTGTTATTCATTCACCCTTTTGTGCCAGAAAAATAATTAAATCATTATTTAGAAAGCACTATTTAAAAAAATTTCAGCCCTTCATCACTCTTATCTTTTAATGAGCACAGATTGAATCAAATTTATGAAACAATCTTTGATTTAACTAAACTTTATTTAACAGAGACATATTATGCCCATTTTACCGCAAGTTGAAATGGTTCCTTGGGATCTTAATGAAATGTCTGTAACATATTTTGGTCAAAATACCACAAGGATAATTTAAAACAGCACCTTTTTACCCTGTCTAAAACAGCCCTGTTAAAGTATCATTATAGAGAACGCTCTTCTCATTGATTTACGGTAGCAGTATTGCCCGTTTATTAGATGTGTTACGGCTTCTGTGTGTATGACGTATGTTGTCAATTCCCTTGTTACCTGTGCATGAGATGGATGAATAGAGCCGATGCACATGAGAATAAAGTACTTAAACAGACGCTACGCTCATACTTTTTACACCAAGTTACACTGCGTGAGTCAAGATAACTTAACAAGCCCTCCTCAGTTTTACCTGTTTTGAGTGTCGGGCAGAAATCACATCGCGTCAACACCCACCGTGGCCCTTCGCGATGCTTGTTTTAATTAAACAGTCGGATTCCCCTGGTCCGCACCAGTTCTCAGTCAGCTGCTAGGCGCCAGCCGGAGGGTTCCCCCAGCGGTCGCCGTAGCTGAGGTGATCCGCGAGAAGGGCCCGTCCAGAGTGGCCGCCGCTGACCGCGTACCCGGTCCCCTCCAACGGCCCGCCTTCCGCGCCGGCGATGGACACCGCCCCGCGGTACAAGAGAAAGAAAGCCCCCCCCACCAGTGACGCCGTGAGGTGCCACCGGATGAGGACCTCCCGATGCCGCACACTGAGCCTCCGGCGGCGCGGAGAGGAGGGCGACGGAGGGACTGCTCCCCCAGCCGCGGCACGTGCCCAGCGGTTTTACCACAAATATGAACATCGGCCAATGATATCGGTGAAAGTCAAGTTTATTACCGATAAGCCGATATCAGTAAACGAGGCGAATATCAGCCGCTACCGATGTTCGGCCGATAAATCGGTGCATCCCTACTAGGCACACATTTGAAATTTCTCGGCAGGAGGAATTTTCTAGTTTGATTTAAATATTTTTTTTTTGTAAAAATGTTTTAATTTTATTTTTATTCATGTGCGCAGCAGGTTGTGCGCCGCAGGATGTGCGCCCCACAGAATTTGCGCCCCACAGAATTTGCGCCCCACAGGATGTGCAAGCACAGTTTTTTTTATTAATTTGATTTAAATATTTTTTTTTGTAAAAATGTTTTAATATTATTTTTATTTATGTGCGCAGCAGGATGTGCGCTGCAGGATGTGCGCCCCACATAAGTTGCGCCCCACAGGATGTGCAAGGACAGTTTTTTTATTAATTTGATTTAAATATTTTTTTTTTGTAAAAATGTTTTAATATTATTTTTATTTATGTGCGCAGCAGGATGTGCGCCCCACAGAATTTGCGCCCCACAGGATGTGCAAGAACAGTTTTTTTATTAATTTGATTAAAATGTTTTTTTTGTAAAAATATTTTAATATTATTTTTATTTATGTGCGCAGCTGGATGTGCGCTGCAGGAGATTTGCACTGCAGGAGATGTGTGCCGCAGGAGATGTGCGCAGCAGGAGATGTGCGTCACAGGAGATGTGCACAGCAGGAGATGTGCGCCGCAGGATGTGTGCGCAAAGTTTTTTTATTAATTTTATTTATGTGCATCGCATGTTGTGCAACACAGGAGATTTGCGCAGCAGGAGTTGTGCACCGCAGGAGATGTGCGCCGCAGGAGATGTGTACGCAGGAGATATGCGCCACAGGAGATGAGTGCCGCAGGAGATGTGCGCCGCAGGATGTGTGCGCACAGTTTTTTTAGGAATTTGAGTTAATTATTATTATTTTTTGTAAATAAATGTTTAATTTATGTGCACCGCAGGGTGTGCGACGAGGGAGGGTCACTGCAGGAGATTTGCGCAGCAGGAAATGTGCGCCACTGGAGATGTGCACCGCAGGAGATATACATAGCAGGAGATGTGCACGCAGGAGATGTGCACCGCAGGAGATGTACAAAGCAGGAGATGTGCGCCGCAGGCGATATGCGCCACAGGAGATGTGCACCGCAGGAGATGTGCGCCGCAGGAGATCTGCACGCAGGAGATGTGCAACGCAGGAGATGTGCACAGCAGGAGATGTGCGCAGCAGGATGTGTGCACACAGTTTTTTTATTAATTTGATGTAATAATATTTTTTTGTAAATAAATGTTTCATTTATGTGCACCGCAGGGTGTGCGACGCAGGATGTGCGCCGCAAGAGATGTGCACCGCAGGAGATGTGCGCAGCAGGAGATGTGCACCGCAGGAGATGTGTGCCGCAGGAGATGTGCGCAGCAGGAGATGTGCGTCACAGGAGATGTGCAGAGCAGGAGATGTGCGCAGCAGGAGATGTGCAGAGCAGGAGATGTGCGCCGCAGGATGAGTGCGCACAGTTTTTTTATTAATTTGAGTTAATTCTTCTTATTTTTTTGTAAATAAATGTTTCATTTATGTGCACTGCAGGGTGCGCGCCGCAAGAGATGTGCACCGCAGGAGATGTGCGCAGCAGGAGATGTGTGCCGCAGGAGATGTGCACAGCAGGAGATGTGCACCACTTGAGATATGCACTGCAGGAGATGTGCACAGGAGACGTGCGCTGCAGGAGATGTACATAGCAGGAGATATGCGCCGCAGGCGATATGCGCAGCAGGAGATGTGCGCCACAGGAGATGTGCGCCGCAGGATGTGTGCGCACAGTTTTTTTATTAATTTGAGTTAATTATTATTTTTTTTTGTAAGTAAATGTTTCATTTATGTGCACCGCAGAGTGTGCGCCGCAAGAGATGTGCACCGCCGGAAATGTGCGCAGCAGGAGATGTGCACCGCAGGAGATGTGCGCAGCAGGAGATGTGTGCTGCAGGAGATGTGCTCAGCAGGAGATGTGCACCACTTGAGATGTGCGCTGCAGGAGATATGCGCCGCAGGCGATATGCGCAGCAGGAGATGTGTGCCGCAGTTTTTTTATTAATTTGATTTAATTTTAATTTTTTTTGTAAATAACTGTTTTATTTATGTGCAACGGAGGGTTCGCAACGCAGGATGTGCGCCGCAAGAGATATGCACCGCAGGAGATGTGCGCAGCAGGAGATTTGCACTGCAGGAGATGTGTGCCGCAGGAGATGTGCGCAGCAGGAGATGTGCGTCACAGGAGATGTGCACAGCAGGAGATGTGCGCAGCAGGAGATGTGCGCCGCAGGATGTGTGCGCACAGTTTTTTTATTAATTTTATTTATGTGCATCGCATGTTCTGCAACGCAGGAGATGTGCGCAGCAGGAGATTTGCGCCGTAGGATGTGTGCGCACAGTTTTTTTATTAATTTGAGTTAATTATTATAATTTTTTTGTAAATAAATGTTTCATTTATGTGCAACGAAGGGTGTGCGCCGCAGGATGTGCGCCGCAAGAGATGTGCACCGCCAGAGATTTGCGCAGCAGGAGATGTGCACCGCAGGAGATGTGCGCCGCAGGAGATGTGTACGCAGAAGATATGCGCCGCAGGAGATGAGTGCCGCAGGAGATGTGCGCCGCAGGATGTGTGCGCACAGTTTTTTTAGGAATTTGAGTTAATTATTATTATTTTTTGTAAATAAATGTTTAATTTATGTGCACCGCAGGGTGTGCGACGAGGGAGGGTCACTGCAGGAGATTTGCGCAGCAGGAAATGTGCGCCACTGGAGATGTGCACCGCAGGAGATATACATAGCAGGAGATGTGCACGCAGGAGATGTGCACCACTGGAGATGTGCACCGCAGGAGATATACATAGCAGGAGATGTGCACGCAGGAGATGTGCACCGCAGGAGATGTACAAAGCAGGAGATGTGCGCCGCAGGCGATATGCGCCACAGGAGATGTGCACCGCAGGAGATGTGCGCCGCAGGAGATCTGCACGCAGGAGATGTGCAACGCAGGAGATGTGCACAGCAGGAGATGTGCGCAGCGGGATGTGTGCACACATTTTTTTATTAATTTGATGTAATAATATTTTTTTGTAAATAAATGTTTCATTTATGTGCACCGCAGGGTGTGCGCCGCAGGATGTGCGCCGCAAGAGATGTGCACCGCAGGAGATGTGCGCAGCAGGAGATGTGCACCGCAGGAGATGTGTGCCGCAGGAGATGTGCGCAGCAGGAGATGTGCGTCACAGGAGATGTGCAGAGCAGGAGATGTGCGCAGCAGGAGATGTGCAGAGCAGGAGATGTGCGCCGCAGGATGAGTGCGCACAGTTTTTTGATTAATTTGAGTTAATTCTTATTATTTTTTTGGAAATAAATGTTTCATTTATGTGCACTGCAGGGTGCGCGCCGCAAGAGATGTGCACCGCAGGAGATGTGCGCAGCAGGAGATGTGTGCCGCAGGAGATGTGCACAGGAGACGTGCGCTGCAGGAGATGTACATAGCAGGAGATATGCGCCGCAGGCGATATGCGCAGCAGGAGATGTGCGCCACAGGAGATGTGCGCCGCAGGATGTGTGCGCACAGTTTTTTTATTAATTTGAGTTAATTATTATTTTTTTTGTAAATGACTGTTTTATTTATGTGCAACGGAGGGTTCGCAATGCAGGATGTGCGCCGCAAGAGATATGCACCGTAGGAGATGTGCGCAACAGGAGATGTGCGCCACAGGAGATGTGCGCAGCAGGAGATGTGCACCGCAGGAGATGTGCGCCGCAGGAGATGTGCACTGCAGGAGAAGTGCACGCAGGAGATTAGCACGCAGGAGATGTGCGCCGCAGGATGTGTGCGCACAGTTTTTTTATTAATTTGAGTTAATTATTATAATTTATTTGTAAATAAATGTTTCATTTATGTGCAACGAAGGGTGTGCGCCGCAGGATGTGCGCCGCAAGAGATATGCACCGCCGGAGATGTGCGCAGCAGGAGATGTGCACCGCAGGAGATGTGCGCAGCAGGAGATGTGCACCGCAGGAGATGTGTACGCAGGAGATATGCGCCGCAGGAGATGAGTGCCGCAGGAGATGTGCGCCGCAGGATGTGTGCGGAGATGTGCACCGCAGGAGATGTGCGCAGCAGGAGATATGCACCGCAGGAGATGTGCGCCGCAGGAGATGTGCACCGCAGGAGATGTGCGCAGCAGGAGATTGGCACGCAGGAGATGTGCGCCGCAGGATGTGTGCGCACAGTTTTTTTATTAATTTTATTTATGTGCACTGCATGTTCTGCAATGCAGGAGATGTGCGCAGCAGGAGATTTGCGCCACAGGATGTGTGCGCACAGTTTTTTTATTAGTTTGAGTTAATTATTATAATTTTATTGTAAATAAATTTTTCATTCATGTGCAACGAAGGGTGTGCGCCGCAAGAGATGTGCACCGCCGGAGATTAGCGCAGCAGGAGATGTGCACCGCAGGAGATGTGCGCCGCAGGAGATGTGTACGCAGGACATATGCGCCGCAGGAGATGAGTGCCGCAGGAGATGTGCGCCGCAGGATGTGTGCGCACAGTTTTTTTAGGAATTTGAGTTAATTATTATTATTTTTTGTAGATAAATGTTTCATTTATGTGCACGGCAGGGTGTGCGACGAGGGAGGGTCACTGCAGGAGATTTGCGCAGCAGGAGATCTGCGCCACTGGAGATGTGCACGCAGGAGATGTGCGCCGCAGGAGATGTGCGGCGCAGGAGATGTACATAGCAGGAGATATGCACGCAGGAGATGTGCGCCGCAGGAGATGTACAAAGCAGGAGATGTGCGCCGCAGGCGATATGCGCCACCGGAGATGTGCACCGCAGGAGATGTGCGCCGCAGGAGATCTGCACGCAGGAGATGTGCAACGCAGGAGATGTGCAGAGCAGGAGATGTGCGCAGCAGGATGTGTGCACACAGTTTTTTTATTAGTTTGATGTAATAATATTTTTTTGTAAATAAATGTTTCATTTATGTGCACCGCAGGGTGTGCGCCGCAGGATGTGCACCGCAAGAGATGTGCACTGCAGGAGATGTGCGGAGCAGGAGATGTGCACAGCAGGAGATGTGTGCCGCAGAAGATGTGCGCAGCAGGAGATATGCAGAGCAGGAGATGTGCAGAGCAGGAGATGTGCGCAGCAGGAGATGTGCAGAGCAGATGTGCGCTGCAGGATTAGTGCGCACAGTTTTTTTATTAATTTGAGTTAATTATTATTTTTTTTTGTAAGTAAATGTTTCATTTATGTGCACCGCAGGGTGTGCGCCACAAGAGATGTGCACCGCCGGAAATGTGCGCAGCAGGAGATGTGCACCGCAGGAGATGTGCGCAGCAGGAGATGTGCGCAGCAGGAGATGTGCTCAGCAGGAGATGTGCACCACTTGAGATGTGCGCTGCAGGAGATGTGCGCCGCAGGCGATATGCACAGCAGGAGATGTGTGCCGCAGTTTTTTTATTAATATGATTTAATTTTAATTTTTTTTGTAAATAACTGTTTTATTAATGTGCAACGCAGGGTTCGCAACGCAGGATGTGCGCCGCAAGAGATATGCACCGCAGGAGATGTGCGCAACAGGAGATGTGCACCACAGGAGATGTGCGCAGCAGGAGATGTGCACCGCAGGAGATGTGCGCCGCAGGAGATGTGCACCGCAGGAGAAGTGCACGCAGGAGATTAGCACGCAGGAGATGTGCGCCGCAGGATGTGTGCGCACAGTTTTTTTATTAATTTGAGTTAATTATTATAATTTATTTGTAAATAAATGTTTCATTTATGTGCAACGAAGGGTGTGCGCCGCAGGATGTGCACCGCAAGAGATATGCACCGCCGGAGATGTGAACAGCAGGAGATGTGCACCGCAGGAGATGTGCGCCGCAGGAGATGTGCACCGCAAGAGATGTGCGCAGCAGGAGATGTGCACCGCAGGAGATGTGCGCCGCAGGAGATATGCACCGCCGGAGATGTGCGCAGCAGGAGATGTGCACCGCAGGAGATGTGCGCAGCAGGAGATGTGCACCGCAGGAGATGTGTACGCAGGAGATATGCGCCGCAGGAGATGAGTGCGCACAGTTTTTTTAGGAATTTGAGTTAATTATTATTATTTTTTGTAAATAAATGTTTAATTTATGTGCACCGCAGAGTGTGCGACGAGGGAGGGTCACTGCAGGAGATTTGCGCAGCAGGAAATGTGCGCCACTGGAGATGTGCACCGCAGGAGATATACATAGCAGGATATGTGCACGCAGGAGATGTGCACCGCAGGAGATGTACAAAGCAGGAGATGTGCGCCGCAGGCGATATGCGCCACAGGAGATGTGCACCGCAGGAGATGTGCGCCGCAGGAGATCTGCACGCAGGAGATGTGCAACGCAGGAGATGTGCACAGCAGGAGATGTGCGCAGCAGGATGTGTGCACACAGTTTTTTATTAATTTGATGTAATAATATTTTTTTGTAAATAAATGTTTCATTTATGTGCACCGCAGGGTGTGCGCCGCAGGATGTGCGCCGCAAGAGATGTGCACCGCAGGAGATGTGCGCAGCAGGAGATGTGCACCGCAGGAGATGTGTGCCGCAGGAGATGTGCGCAGCAGGAGATGTGCGTCACAGGAGATGTGCGCAGCAGGAGATGTGCAGAGCAGGAGATGTGCGCCGCAGGATGAGTGCGCACAGTTTTTTTATTAATTTGAGTTAATTCTTATTATTTTTTTGGAAATAAAATATTTCGTTTATGTGCACTGCAGGGTGCGCGCCGCAAGAGATGTGCACCGCAGGAGATGTGCGCAGCAGGAGATGTGTGCCGCAGGAGATGTGCACAGCAGGAGATTTGCACCACTTGAGATATGCACTGCAGGAGATGTGCACAGGAGACGTGCGCTGCAGGAGATGTACATAGCAGGAGATATACGCCGCAGGCGATATGCGCAGCAGGAGATGTGCGCCACAGGAGATGTGCGCCGCAGGATGTGTGCGCACAGTTTTTTTATTAATTTGAGTTAATTATTATTTTTTTTGTAAATGACTGTTTTATTTATGTGCAACGGAGGGTTCGCAACGCAGGATGTGCGCCGCAAGAGATATGCACCGCAGGAGATGTGCGCAACAGGAGATGTGCACCACAGGAGATGTGCGCAGCAGGAGATGTGCACCGCAGGAGATGTGCGCCGCAGGAGATGTGCACTGCAGGAGAAGTGCACACAGGAGATTAGCACGCAGGAGATGTGCGCCGCAGGATGTGTGCGCACAGTTTTTTTATTAATTTGAGTTAATTATTATAATTTATTTGTAAATAAATGTTTCATTTATGTGCAACAAAGGGTGTGCGCCGCAGGATGTGCGCCGCAAGAGATATGCACCGCCGGAGATGTGCGCAGCAGGAGATGTGCGCAGCAGGAGATGTGCACCGCAGGAGATGTGTACGCAGGAGATATGCGCCGCAGGAGATGAGTGCCGCAGGAGATGTGCGCCGCAGGATGTGTGCGGAGATGTGCACCGCAGGAGATGTGCGCAGCAGGAGATCTGCACCGCAGGAGATGTGCGCCGCAGGAGATGTGCACCGCAGGAGATGTGCGCAGCAGGAGATTGGCACGCAGGAGATGTGCGCCGCAGGATGTGTGCGCACAGTTTTTTTAGGAATTTGAGTTAATTATTATTATTTTTTGTAAATAAATGTTTCATTTATGTGCACGGCAGGGTGTGCGACGAGGGAGGGTCACTGCAGGAGATTTGCGCCGCAGGAGATCTGCACCGCAGGAGATGTGCGCCGCAGGAGATGTGCGCCGCAGGATGTGTGCGCACAGTTTTTTTATTAATTTTATTTATGTGCACCGCATGTTCTGCAATGCAAGAGATTTGCGCAGCAGGAGATTTGCGCCGCAGGATGTGTGCGCACAGTTTTTTTATTAATTTGAGTTAATTATTATAAATTTTTTGTAAAAAAATGTTTCATTTATGTGCAACGAAGGGTGTGCGCCACAGGATATGCACCGCCGGAGATGTGCGCCGCAAGAGATATGCACCGCAGGAGATGTGCGCAACAGGAGATGTGCACCACAGGAGATGTGCGCAGCAGGAGAAGTGCACGCAGGAGATTAGCACGCAGGAGATGTGCGCCGCAGGATGTTTGCGCACAGTTTTTTTATTAATTTGAGTTAATTATTATAATTTATTTGTAAATAAATGTTTCATTTATGTGCAACGAAGGGTGTGCGCCGCAGGATGTGCACTGCAAGAGATATGCACCGCCGGAGATGTGCACAGCAGGAGATGTGCACCGCAGGAGATGTGCGCCGCAGGAGATGTGCACCGCAAGAGATGTGCGCAGCAGGAGATGTGCACCGCAGGAGATGTGCGCCGCAGGAGATGTGCACCGCAAGAGATGTGCGCAGCAAGAGATTGGCACGCAGGAGATGTGCGCCGCAGGATGTGTGCGCACAGTTTTTTTATTAATTTTATTTATGTGCACCGCATGTTCTGCAATGCAGGAGATTTGCGCAGCAGGAGATTTGCGCCGCAGGATGTGTGCGCACAGTTTTTTTATTAATTTGAGTTAATTATTATACATTTTTTGTAAAAAAATGTTTCATTTATGTGCAACGAAGGGTGTGCGCCACAGGATGTGTGCCGCAAGAGATGTGCACCGCCGGAGATGTGCGCAGCAGGAGATGTGCACCGCAGGAGATGTGCACCGCAGGAGATGTGAGCCTCAGGAGATGTGCACCGCAGGAGATGTGCGCCGCAGGATGTGCGCCGCAAGAGATATGCACCGCCGGAGATGTGCGCAGCAAGAGATGTGCACCGCAGGAGATGTACACCGCAGGAGATGTGCGCAGCATGAGATGTGCACCGCAGGAGATGTGTACGCAGGAGATATGCGCCGCAGGAGATGTGCGACGCAGGATGTGTGCAGAGATGTGCACCGCAGGAGATGTGCGCAGCAGGAGATGTGCACCGCAGGAGATGTGCGCCGCAGGAGATGTGCGCCGCAGGATGTGTGCGCACAGTTTTTTTATTAATTTTATTTATGTGCACCGCATGTTCTGCAATGCAGGAGATTTGCGCCGCAGGCGATATGCGCAGCAGGAGATGTGTGCCGCAGTTTTTTTATTAATTTGATTTTATTTTTTTATTGTTTTGTAAATAAATGTTTCATTTATGTGCAACGCAGGGTGTTTTCGCCGCAGGATGTGCGCCGCAAGAGATATGCACCGGCGGAGATGTGCGCAGCAGGAGATGTGCACCGCAGGAGATGTGTACGCAGGAGATATGCGCCGCAGGAGATGAGTGCCGCAGGAGATGTGCGCCGCAGGCTGTGTGCGCACAGTTTTTTTAGGAATTTGAGTTAATTATTATTATTTTTTGTAAATAAATGTTTCATTTATGTGCACCGCAGGGTGTGCAACGAGGGAGGGTCACTGCAGGAGATTTGCGCAGCAGGAGATGTGCGCCACTGGAGATGTGCACCGCAGGAGATGTGCACACAGGAGATGTGCACGCAGGAGATGTGCGCCGCAGGAGATGTGCGCCGCAGGAGATGTGCGCCGCAGGAGATGTACATAGCAGGAGATGTGCACGCAGGACATGTGCGCCGCAGGAGATGTACAAAGCAGGAGATGTGCGCCGCAGGCGATATGCGCCACCGGAGATGTGCACCGCAGGAGATGTGCGCCGCAGGAGATCTGCACGCAGGAGATGTGCAACGCAGGAGATATGCACAGCAGGAGATGTGCGCAGCAGGATGTGTGCACACAGTTTTTTTATTAATTTGATGTAATAATATTTTTTTGTAAATAAATGTTTCATTCATGTGCACCGCAGGGTGTGCGCCGCAGGATGTGCGCCGCAAGAGATGTGCACCGCAGGAGATGTGCGCAGCAGGAGATGTGCACCGCAGGAGATGTGTGCCGCAGAAGATGTGCGCAGCAGGAGATGTGCGTCACAGGTGATGTGCAGAGCAGGAGATGTGCGCAGCAGGAGATGTGCAGAGCAGGACATGTGCATTGCAGGATTAGTGCGCACAGTTTTTTTATTAATTTGAGTTAATTATTATTTTTTTTTGTAAGTAAATTGTTCATTTATGTGCACCGCAGGGTGTGCACCGCCGGAAATGTGCGCAGCAGGAGATGTGCACCGCAGGAGATGTGCGCAGCAGGAGATGTGTGCCGCAGGAGATGTGCTCAGCAGGAGATGTGCACCACTTGAGACGGCGCTGCAGGAGATGTGCGCCGCAGGCGATATGCGCAGCAGGAGATGTGTGCCGCAGTTTTTTTATTAATATGATTTAATTTTAATTTTTTTTGTAAATAACTGTTTTATTTATGTGCAATGCAGGGTTCGCAACGCAGTGTGCACAGCAGGAGATGTGCGCAGCAGGAGATGTGCACCGCAGGAGATGTGCACGCAGGAGATGTGCGCCGCAGGAGATGTGTGCCGCAGGAGATGTACATAGCAGGAGATGTGCACGCAGGAGATGTGCGCCGCAGGAGATGTACAAAGCAGGAGATGTGCGCCGCAGGCGATATGCGCCACCGGAGATGTGCACCGCAGGAGATGTGCGCCGCAGGAGATCTGCACGCAGGAGATGTGCAACGCAGGAGATGTGCACAGCAGGAGATGTGCGCAGCAGGATGTGTTCACACAGTTTTTTTATTAATTTGATGTAATAATATTTTTTTGTAAATAAATGTTTCATTTATGTGCACCGCAGGGTGTGCGCCGCAGGATGTGCGCCGCAAGAGATGTGCACTGCAGGAGATGTGCGGAGCAGGAGATGTGCACCGCAGGAGATGTGTGCCGCAGAAGATGTGCGCAGCAGGAGATGTGCAGAGCAGGAGATGTGCGCTGCAGGATTAGTGCGCACAGTTTTTTTATTAATTTGAGTTAATTATTATTTTTTTTGTAAGTAAATGTTTCATTTATGTGCACCGCAGGGTGTGCGCCACAAGAGATGTGCACCGCCGGAAATGTGCGCAGCAGGAGATGTGGACCGCAGGAGATGTGTGCAGCAGGAGATGTGTGCCGCAGGAGATGTGCTCAGCAGGAGATGTGCACCACTTGAGATGTGCGCTGCAGGAGATGTGCGCCGCAGGCGATATGCGCAGCAGGAGAAGTGTGCCGCAGTTTTTTTATTAATATGATTTAATTTTAATTTTTTTTGTAAATAACTGTTTTATTTATGTGCAACGCAGGGTTCGCAACGCAGGATGTGCGCCGCAAGAGATATGCACCGCAGGAGATGTGCGCAACAGGAGATGTGCACCACAGGAGATGTGCTCCGCAGGAGATGTGCACCGCAGGAGAAGTGCACGCAGGAGATTAGCGCCGCAGGAGATGTGCGCCGCAGGATGTGTGCGCACAGTTTTTTTATTAATTTGAGTTAATTATTATAATTAATTTGTAAATAAATGTTTCATTTATGTGCAACGAAGGGTGTGCGCCGCAGGATGTGCACCGCAAGAGATATGCACCGCCGGAGATGTGCACAGCAGGAGATGTGCACCGCAGGAGATGTACACCGCAGGAGATGTGCGCAGCAGGAGATGTGCACCGCAGGAGATGTGTACGCAGGAGATATGCGCCGCAGGAGATGAGTGCCGCAGGAGATGTGCGCCGCAGGATGTGTGCGGAGATGTGCACCGCAGGAGATGTGCGCAGCAGGAGATGTGCACCGCAGGAGATGTGCGCCGCAGGAGATGTGCACCGCAAGAGATGTGCGCAGCAAGAGATTGGCAGGCAGGAGATGTGCGCCGCAGGATGTGTGCGCACAGTTTTTTTATTAATTTTATTTATGTGCACCGCATGTTCTGCAATGCAGGAGATGTGCGCAGCAGGAGATTTGCGCCGCAGGATGTGTGCGCACAGTTTTTTTATTAATTTGAGTTAATTATTATAAATTTTTTGTAAATAAATGTTTCATTTATGTGCAACGAAGGGTGTGCGCCAAAGGATGTGTGCCGCAAGAGATGTGCACCGCCGGAGATGTGCGCAGCAGGAGATGTGCACCGCAGGAGATGTGCACCGCAGGAGATGTGAGCCTCAGGAGATGTGCACCGCAGGAGATGTGCGCCGCAGGATGTGCGCCGCAAGAGATATGCACCGCCGGAGATGTGCGCAGCAGGAGATGTGCACCGCAGGAGATGTACACCGCAGGAGATGTGCGCAGCATGAGATGTGCACCGCAGGAGATGTGCGCCGCAGGAGATCTGCACGCAGGAGATGTGCAACGCAGGAGATGTGCACAGCAGGAGATGTGCGCAGCAGGATGTGTGCACACAGTTTTTTTATTAATTTGATGTAATAATATTTTTTTGTAAATAAATGTTTCATTTATGTGCACCGCTGGGTGTGCGCCGCAGGATGTGCACCGCAAGAGATGTGCACTGCAGGAGATGTGCGGAGCAGGAGATGTGCACCGCAGGAGATGTGTGCCGCAGAAGATGTGCGCAGCAGGAGATGTAGAGAATAGGAGATGTGCAGAGCAGGAGATGTGCGCAGCAGGAGATGTGCAGAGCAGGAGATGTGCGCTGCAGGATTAGTGCGCACAGTTTTTTTATTAATTTGAGTTAATTATTATTTTTTTTTGTAAGTAAATGTTTCATTTATGTGCACCGCAGGGTGTGCGCCACAAGAGATGTAAACCGCCGGAAATGTGCGCAGCAGGAGATGTGCACCGCAGGAGATGTGCGCAGCAGGAGATGTGTACCGCAGGAGCTGTGCTCAGCAGGAGATGTGCACCACTTGAGATGTGCGCTGCAGGTGATGTGCGCCGCAGGCGATATGCGCAGCAGGAGATGTGTGCCGCAGTTTTTTTATTAATATGAGTTAATTTTAATTTTTTTTGTAAATAACTGTTTTATTTATGTGCAACGCAGGGTTCGCAACGCAGGATGTGCGCCGCAAGAGATATGCACTGCAGGAGATGTGCGCAACAGGAGATGTGCACCACAGGAGATGTGCGCAGCAGGAGATGTGCACCGCAGGAGATGTGCGCCGCAGGAGATGTGCACCGCAGGAGAAGTGCACGCAGGAGATTAGCACGCAGGAGATGCGCGCCGCAGGATGTGTGCGCACAGTTTTTTTATTAATTTGAGTTAATTATTATAATTTATTTGTAAATAAATGTTTCATTTATGTGCAACGAAGGGTGTGCGCCGCAGGATGTGCACCGCAAGAGATATGCACCGCCGGAGATGTGCACAGCAGGAGATGTGCACCGCAGGAGATGTACACCGCAGGAGATGTGCGCAGCAGGAGATGTGCACCGCAGGAGATGTGTACGCAGGAGATATGCGCCGCAGGAGATGAGTGCCGCAGGAGATGTGCGCCGCAGGATGTGTGCGGAGATGTGCACCGCAGGAGATGTGCGCAGCAGGAGATGTGCACCGCAGGAGATGTGCGCCGCAGGAGATGTGCACCGCAAGAGATGTGCGCAGCAAGAGATTGGCACGCAGGAGATGTGCGCCGCAGGATGTGTGCGCACAGTTTTTTTATTAATTTGAGTTAATTATTATACATTTTTTGTAAATAAATGTTTCATTTATGTGCAACGAAGGGTGTGCGCCACAGGATGTGTGCCGCAAGAGATGTGCACCGCCGGAGATGTGCGCAGCAGGAGATGTGCACCGCAGGAGATGTGCACCGCAGGAGATGTGCGCCGCAGGATGTGCGCCGCAAGAGATATGCACCGCCGGAGATGTGCGCAGCAGGAGATGTGCACCGCAGGAGATGTACACCGCAGGAGATGTGCGCAGCATGAGATGTGCACCGCAGGAGATGTGTACGCAGGAGATATGCGCCGCAGGAGATGTGCGACGCAGGATGTGTGCGGAGATGTGCACCGCAGGAGATGTGCACAGCAGGAGATGTGCACCGCAGGAGATGTGCGCCGCAGGAGATGTGCGCCGCAGGATGTGTGCGCACAGTTTTTTTATTAATTTTATTTATGTGCATCTTATGTTCTGCAATGCAGGAGATGTGCGCAGCAGGAGATTTGCGCCGCAGGATGTGTGCGCACAGTCTTTTTATTAATTTGAGTTAATTATTATAATTTTTTTGTAAATAAATGTTTCATTTATGTGCAACGCAGGGTGTGCGCCGCAGGATGTGCGCCGCAAGAGATGTGCACCGCAGGAGATGTGCGCAGCAGGAGATGTGCACTGCAGGAGATGTGCGCCGCAGGAGATGTGAGTCGCAGGAGATGTACATAGCAGGAGATGTGCGCCGCAGGCGATATGCGCAGCAGGAGATGTGTGCCGCAGTTTTTTTATTAATTTGATTTGATTTTTTTATTGTTTTGTAAATAAATGTTTCATTTATGTGCAACGCAGGGTGTTTTCGCCGCAGGATGTGCGCCGCAAGAGATATGCACCGGCGGAGATGTGCGCAGCAGGAGATGTGCACCGCAGGAGATGTGTACGCAGGAGATATGCGCCGCAGGAGATGAGTGCCGCAGGAGATGTGCGCCGCAGGCTGTGTGCGCACAGTTTTTTTAGGAATTTGAGTTAATTATTATTATTTTTTGTAAATAAATGTTTCATTTATGTGCACCGCAGGGTGTGCGACGAGGGAAGGTCACTGCAGGAGATTTGCGCAGCAGGAGATGTGCGCCACTGGAGATGTGCACCGCAGGAGATGTGCACGCAGGAGATGTGCACGCAGGAGATGTACATAGCAGGAGATGTGCACGCAGGACATGTGCGCCGCAGGAGATGTACAAAGCAGGAGATGTGCGCCGCAGGCGATATGCGCCACCGGAGATGTTCACCGCAGGAGATGTGCGCCGCAGGAGATCTGCACGCAGGAGATGTGCAACGCAGGAGATGTGCACAGCAGGAGATGTGCGCAGCAGGATGTGTGCACACAGTTTTTTTATTAATTTGATGTAATAATATTTTTTTGTAAATAAATGTTTCATTTATGTGCACCGCAGGGTGTGCGCCGCAGGATGTGCGCCGCAAGAGATGTGCACCGCAGGAGATGTGCGCAGCAGGAGATGTGCACCACAGGAGATGTGTGCCGCAGAAGATGTGCGCAGCAGGAGATGTGCGTCACAGGAGATGTGCAGAGCAGGAGATGTGCGCAGCAGGAGATGTGCAGAGCAGGACATGTGCGTTGCAGGATTAGTGCGCACAGTTTTTTTATTAATTTGAGTTAATTATTATTTTTTTTGTAAGTAAATGTTTCATTTATGTGCACCGCAGGGTGTGCGCCGCAAGAGATGTGCACCGCAGGAGATGTGCGCAGCAGGAGATGTGTGCCGCAGGAGATGTGCTCAGCAGGAGATGTGCACCACTTGAGATGTGCGCTGCAGGAGATGTGCGCCGCAGGCGATATGCGCAGCAGGAGATGTGTGCCGCAGTTTTTTTATTAATATGATTTAATTTAAATTTTTTTTGTAGATAACTGTTTTATTTATGTGCAATGCAGGGTGATTTGCGCCGCAGGAGATGTGCGCCGCAGGAGAAGTGCACGCAGGAGATGTGCACCGCAAGAGATGTGCGCAGCAAGAGATTGGCAGGCAGGAGATGTGCGCCGCAGGATGTGTGCGCACAGTTTTTTTATTAATTTTATTTATGTGCACCGCATGTTCTGCAATGCAGGAGATGTGCGCAGCAGGAGATTTGCGCCGCAGGATGTGTGCGCACAGTTTTTTTATTAATTTGAGTTAATTATTATAAATTTTTTGTAAATAAATGTTTCATTTATGTGCAACGAAGGGTGTGCGCCAAAGGATGTGTGCCGCAAGAGATGTGCACCGCCGGAGATGTGCGCAGCAGGAGATGTGCACCGCAGGAGATGTGCACCGCAGGAGATGTGAGCCTCAGGAGATGTGCACCGCAGGAGATGTGCGCCGCAGGATGTGCGCCGCAAGAGATATGCACCGCCGGAGATGTGCGCAGCAGGAGATGTGCACCGCAGGAGATGTACACCGCAGGAGATGTGCGCAGCATGAGATGTGCACCGCAGGAGATGTGCGCCGCAGGAGATCTGCACGCAGGAGATGTGCAACGCAGGAGATGTGCACAGCAGGAGATGTGCGCAGCAGGATGTGTGCACACAGTTTTTTTATTAATTTGATGTAATAATATTTTTTTGTAAATAAATGTTTCATTTATGTGCACCGCAGGGTGTGCGCCGCAGGATGTGCACCGCAAGAGATGTGCACTGCAGGAGATGTGCGGAGCAGGAGATGTGCACCGCAGGAGATGTGTGCCGCAGAAGATGTGCGCCGCAGGATGTGTGCGGAGATGTGCACCGCAGGAGATGTGCGCAGCAGGAGATGTGCACCGCAGGAGATGTGCGCAGCAGGAGATGTGCACCGCAGGAGATGTGCACCGCAGGAGATGTGCACCGCAGGAGATGTGCGCCGCAGGATGTGCGCCGCAAGAGATATGCACCGCCGGAGATGTGCGCAGCAGGAGATGTGCACCGCAGGAGATGTACACCGCAGGAGATGTGCGCAGCATGAGATGTGCACCGCAGGAGATGTGTACGCAGGAGATATGCGCCGCAGGAGATGTGCGACGCAGGATGTGTTCGGAGATGTACACCGCAGGAGATGTGCGCAGCAGGAGATGTGCACCGCAGGAGATGTGCGCCGCAGGAGATGTGCGCCGCAGGATGTGTGCGCACAGTTTTTTTATTAATTTTATTTATGTGCATCTTATGTTCTGCAATGCAGGAGATGTGCGCAGCAGGAGATTTGCGCCGCAGGATGTGTGCACACAGTCTTTTTATTAATTTGAGTTAATTATTATAATTTTTTTGTAAATAAATGTTTCATTTATGTGCAACGCAGGGTGTGCGCCGCAGGATGTGCGCCGCAAGAGATGTGCACCGCAGGAGATGTGCGCAGCAGGAGATGTGCACTGCAGGAGATGTGCGCCGCAGGAGATGTGCACCGCAGGAGATGTGCGCCGCAGGTAGTGTGCGCACAGTTTTTTTATTAATTTTATTTATGTGCACTGCATGTTCTGCAATGCAGGAGATGTGCGCAGCAGGAGATTTGCGCCACAGGATGTATGCGCACAGTTTTTTTATTAATTTGAGTTAATTATTATAATTTTATTGTAAATAAATGTTTCATTCATGTGCAACGAAGGGTGTGCGCCGCAGGATGTGCGCCGCAAGAGATGTGCACCGCCGGAGATTTGCGCAGCAGGAGATGTTCACCGCAGGAGATGTGCGCCGCAGGAGATGTGTACGCAGGAGATATGCGCCGCAGGAGATGAGTGCCGCAGGAGATGTGCGCCGCAGGATGTGTGCGCACAGTTTTTTTAGGAATTTGAGTTAATTATTATTATTTTTTGTAAATAAATGTTTCATTTATGTGCACCGCAGGGTGTGCGACGAGGGAGGGTCACTGCAGGAGATTTGCGCAGCAGGAGATCTGCGCCACTGGAGATGTGCACCGCAGGAGATGTGCACGCAGGAGATGTGCACGCAGGAGATGTGCGCCGCAGGAGATGTGCGCCGCAGGAGATGTACATAGCAGGAGATGTGCACGCAGGAGATGTGCGCCGCAGGAGATGTACAAAGCAGGAGATGTGCGCCGCAGGCGATATGCGCCACCGGAGATGTGCACTGCAGGAGATATGCGCCGCAGGAGATCTGCACGCAGGAGATGTGCAACGCAGGAGATGTGCACAGCAGGAGATGTGCGCAGCAGGATGTGTGCACACAGTTTTTTTATTAATTTGATGTAATAATATTTTTTTGTAAATAAATGTTTCATTTATGTGCACCGCAGGGTGTGCGCCGCAGGATGTGCGCCGCAAGAGATGTGCACCGCAGGAGATGTGCGCAGCAGGAGATGTGCACCGCAGGAGATGTGTGCCGCAGAAGATGTGCGCAGCAGGAGATGTGCATCACAGGAGAGGTGCAGAGCAGGAGATCTGCGCAGCAGGACATGTGCAGAGCAGGAGATGTGCATTGCAGGATTAGTGCGCACAGTTTTTTTATTAATTTGAGTTAATTATTATTTTTTTTTTGTAAATAAATGTTTCATTTATGTGCACCGCAGGGTGTGCGCCGCAAGAGATGTGCACCGCCGGAAATGTGCGCAGCAGGAGATGTGCACCGCAGGAGATGTGCGCAGCAGGAGATGTGTGCCGCAGGAGATGTGCTCAGCAGGAGATGTGCACCACTTGAGATGTGCGCTGCAGGAGATGTGCGCCGCAGGCGATATGCGCAGTAGGAGATGTGTGCCGCAGTGTTTTTATTAATATGATTTCATTTTAATTTTTTTTGTAAATAACTGTTTTATTTATGTGCAACGCAGGGTTCGCAACGCAGGATGTGCGCCGCAAGAGATATGCACCGCAGGAGATGTGCGCAACAGGAGATGTGCACCACAGGAGATGTGCGCAGCAGGAGATGTGCACCGCAGGAGATGTGCGCCGCAGGAGATTTGCACCGCAGGAGAAGTGCACGCAGGAGATTAGCACGCAGGAGATGTGCGCCGCAGGATGTGTGCATACAGTTTTTTTATTAATTTGAGTTAATTATTATAATTTATTTGTAAATAAATGTTTCATTTATGTGCAACGAAGGGTGTGCGCCGCAGGATGTGCACCGCAAGAGATATGCACCGCCGGAGATGTGCACAGCAGGAGATGTGCACCGCAGGAGATGTACACCGCAGGAGATGTGCGCAGCAGGAGATGTGCACCACTTGAGATGTGCGCTGCAGGAGATGTGTGCCGCAGTTTTTTTATTAATATGATTTAATTTTAATTTTTTTTGTAAATAACTGTTTTATTTATGTGCAACGCAGGGTTCGCAACGCAGGATGTGCGCCGCAAGAGATATGCACCGCAGGAGATGTGCACCGCAGGAGATGTACACCGCAGGAGATGTGCGCAGCAGGAGATGTGCACCGCAGGAGATGTGTACGCAGGAGATATGCGCCGCAGGAGATGAGTGCCGCAGGAGATGTGCGCCGCAGGATGTGTGCGGAGATGTGCACCGCAGGAGATGTGCGCAGCAGGAGATGTGCACCGCAGGAGATGTGCGCCGCAGGAGATGTGCACCGCAAGAGATGTGCGCAGCAAGAGATTGGCAGGCAGGAGATGTGCGCCGCAGGATGTGTGCGCACAGTTTTTTTATTAATTTTATTTATGTGCACCGCATGTTCTGCAATGCAGGAGATGTGCGCAGCAGGAGATTTGCGCCGCAGGATGTGTGCGCACAGTTTTTTTATTAATTTGAGTTAATTATTATAAATTTTTTGTAAATAAATGTTTCATTTATGTGCAACGAAGGGTGTGCGCCAAAGGATGTGTGCCGCAAGAGATGTGCACCGCCGGAGATGTGCGCAGCAGGAGATGTGCACCGCAGGAGATGTGCACCGCAGGAGATGTGAGCCTCAGGAGATGTGCACCGCAGGAGATGTGCGCCGCAGGATGTGCGCCGCAAGAGATATGCACCGCCGGAGATGTGCGCAGCAGGAGATGTGCACCGCAGGAGATGTACACCGCAGGAGATGTGCGCAGCATGAGATGTGCACCGCAGGAGATGTGCGCCGCAGGAGATCTGCACGCAGGAGATGTGCAACGCAGGAGATGTGCACAGCAGGAGATGTGCGCAGCAGGATGTGTGCACACAGTTTTTTTATTAATTTGATGTAATAATATTTTTTTGTAAATAAATGTTTCATTTATGTGCACCGCAGGGTGTGCGCCGCAGGATGTGCACCGCAAGAGATGTGCACTGCAGGAGATGTGCGGAGCAGGAGATGTGCACCGCAGGAGATGTGTGCCGCAGAAGATGTGCGCAGCAGGAGATGTAGAGAATAGGAGATGTGCAGAGCAGGAGATGTGCGCAGCAGGAGATGTGCAGAGCAGGAGATGTGCGCTGCAGGATTAGTGCGCACAGTTTTTTTATTAATTTGAGTTAATTATTATTTTTTTTGTAAGTAAATGTTTCATTTATGTGCACCGCAGGGTGTGCGCCACAAGAGATGTAAACCGCCGGAAATGTGCGCAGCAGGAGATGTGCACCGCAGGAGATGTGCGCAGCAGGAGAGGTGTGCCGCAGGAGATGTGCTCAGCAGGAGATGTGCACCACTTGAGATGTGCGCTGCAGGAGATGTGCGCCGCAGGCGATATGCGCAGTAGGAGATGTGTGCCGCAGTGTTTTTATTAATATGATTTCATTTTAATTTTTTTTGTAAATAACTGTTTTATTTATGTGCAACGCAGGGTTCGCAACGCAGGATGTGCGCCGCAAGAGATATGCACCGCAGGAGATGTGCGCAACAGGAGATGTGCACCACAGGAGATGTGCGCAGCAGGAGATGTGCACCGCAGGAGATGTGCGCCGCAGGAGATTTGCACCGCAGGAGAAGTGCACGCAGGAGATTAGCACGCAGGAGATGTGCGCCGCAGGATGTGTGCATACAGTTTTTTTATTAATTTGAGTTAATTATTATAATTTATTTGTAAATAAATGTTTCATTTATGTGCAACGAAGGGTGTGCGCCGCAGGATGTGCACCGCAAGAGATATGCACCGCCGGAGATGTGCACAGCAGGAGATGTGCACCGCAGGAGATGTACACCGCAGGAGATGTGCGCAGCAGGAGATGTGCACCACTTGAGATGTGCGCTGCAGGAGATGTGTGCCGCAGTTTTTTTATTAATATGATTTAATTTTAATTTTTTTTGTAAATAACTGTTTTATTTATGTGCAACGCAGGGTTCGCAACGCAGGATGTGCGCCGCAAGAGATATGCACCGCAGGAGATGTGCACCGCAGGAGATGTACACCGCAGGAGATGTGCGCAGCAGGAGATGTGCACCGCAGGAGATGTGTACGCAGGAGATATGCGCCGCAGGAGATGAGTGCCGCAGGAGATGTGCGCCGCAGGATGTGTGCGGAGATGTGCACCGCAGGAGATGTGCGCAGCAGGAGATGTGCACCGCAGGAGATGTGCGCCGCAGGAGATGTGCACCGCAAGAGATGTGCGCAGCAAGAGATTGGCAGGCAGGAGATGTGCGCCGCAGGATGTGTGCGCACAGTTTTTTTATTAATTTTATTTATGTGCACCGCATGTTCTGCAATGCAGGAGATGTGCGCAGCAGGAGATTTGCGCCGCAGGATGTGTGCGCACAGTTTTTTTATTAATTTGAGTTAATTATTATAAATTTTTTGTAAATAAATGTTTCATTTATGTGCAACGAAGGGTGTGCGCCAAAGGATGTGTGCCGCAAGAGATGTGCACCGCCGGAGATGTGCGCAGCAGGAGATGTGCACCGCAGGAGATGTGCACCGCAGGAGATGTGAGCCTCAGGAGATGTGCACCGCAGGAGATGTGCGCCGCAGGATGTGCGCCGCAAGAGATATGCACCGCCGGAGATGTGCGCAGCAGGAGATGTGCACCGCAGGAGATGTACACCGCAGGAGATGTGCGCAGCATGAGATGTGCACCGCAGGAGATGTGCGCCGCAGGAGATCTGCACGCAGGAGATGTGCAACGCAGGAGATGTGCACAGCAGGAGATGTGCGCAGCAGGATGTGTGCACACAGTTTTTTTATTAATTTGATGTAATAATATTTTTTTGTAAATAAATGTTTCATTTATGTGCACCGCAGGGTGTGCGCCGCAGGATGTGCACCGCAAGAGATGTGCACTGCAGGAGATGTGCGGAGCAGGAGATGTGCACCGCAGGAGATGTGTGCCGCAGAAGATGTGCGCAGCAGGAGATGTAGAGAATAGGAGATGTGCAGAGCAGGAGATGTGCGCAGCAGGAGATGTGCAGAGCAGGAGATGTGCGCTGCAGGATTAGTGCGCACAGTTTTTTTATTAATTTGAGTTAATTATTATTTTTTTTGTAAGTAAATGTTTCATTTATGTGCACCGCAGGGTGTGCGCCACAAGAGATGTAAACCGCCGGAAATGTGCGCAGCAGGAGATGTGCACCGCAGGAGATGTGCGCAGCAGGAGATGTGTACCGCAGGAGCTGTGCTCAGCAGGAGATGTGCACCACTTGAGATGTGCGCTGCAGGTGATGTGCGCCGCAGGCGATATGCGCAGCAGGAGATGTGTGCCGCAGTTTTTTTATTAATATGAGTTAATTTTAATTTTTTTTGTAAATAACTGTTTTATTTATGTGCAACGCAGGGTTCGCAACGCAGGATGTGCGCCGCAAGAGATATGCACTGCAGGAGATGTGCGCAACAGGAGATGTGCACCACAGGAGATGTGCGCAGCAGGAGATGTGCACCGCAGGAGATGTGCGCCGCAGGAGATGTGCACCGCAGGAGAAGTGCACGCAGGAGATTAGCACGCAGGAGATGCGCGCCGCAGGATGTGTGCGCACAGTTTTTTTATTAATTTGAGTTAATTATTATAATTTATTTGTAAATAAATGTTTCATTTATGTGCAACGAAGGGTGTGCGCCGCAGGATGTGCACCGCAAGAGATATGCACCGCCGGAGATGTGCACAGCAGGAGATGTGCACCGCAGGAGATGTACACCGCAGGAGATGTGCGCAGCAGGAGATGTGCACCGCAGGAGATGTGTACGCAGGAGATATGCGCCGCAGGAGATGAGTGCCGCAGGAGATGTGCGCCGCAGGATGTGTGCGGAGATGTGCACCGCAGGAGATGTGCGCAGCAGGAGATGTGCACCGCAGGAGATGTGCGCCGCAGGAGATGTGCACCGCAAGAGATGTGCGCAGCAAGAGATTGGCACGCAGGAGATGTGCGCCGCAGGATGTGTGCGCACAGTTTTTTTATTAATTTTATTTATGTGCACCGCATGTTCTGCAATGCAGGAGATGTGCGCAGCAGGAGATTTGCGCCGCAGGATGTGTGCGCACAGTTTTTTTATTAATTTGAGTTAATTATTATAAATTTTTTGTAAATAAATGTTTCATTTATGTGCAACGAAGGGTGTGCGCCACAGGATGTGTGCCGCAAGAGATGTGCACCGCCGGAGATGTGCGCAGCAGGAGATGTGCACCGCAGGAGATGTGCACCGCAGGAGATGTGCACCGCAGGAGATGTGCGCCGCAGGATGTGCGCCGCAAGAGATATGCACCGCCGGAGATGTGCGCAGCAGGAGATGTGCACCGCAGGAGATGTACACCGCAGGAGATGTGCGCAGCATGAGATGTGCACCGCAGGAGATGTGTACGCAGGAGATATGCGCCGCAGGAGATGTGCGACGCAGGATGTGTGCGGAGATGTGCACCGCAGGAGATGTGCGCAGCAGGAGATGTGCACCGCAGGAGATGTGCGCCGCAGGAGATGTGCGCCGCAGGATGTGTGCGCACAGTTTTTTTATTAATTTTATTTATGTGCATCTTATGTTCTGCAATGCAGGAGATGTGCGCAGCAGGAGATTTGCGCCGCAGGATGTGTGCGCACAGTCTTTTTATTAATTTGAGTTAATTATTATAATTTTTTTGTAAATAAATGTTTCATTTATGTGCAACGCAGGGTGTGCGCCGCAGGATGTGCGCCGCAAGAGATGTGCACCGCAGGAGATGTGCGCAGCAGGAGATGTGCGCAGCAGGAGATGTGCGCCGCAGGAGATGTGAGTCGCAGGAGATGTACATAGCAGGAGATGTGCGCCGCAGGCGATATGCGCAGCAGGAGATGTGTGCCGCAGTTTTTTTATTAATTTGATTTGATTTTTTTATTGTTTTGTAAATAAATGTTTCATTTATGTGCAACGCAGGGTGTTTTCGCCGCAGGATGTGCGCCGCAAGAGATATGCACCGGCGGAGATGTGCGCAGCAGGAGATGTGCACCGCAGGAGATGTGTACGCAGGAGATATGCGCCGCAGGAGATGAGTGCCGCAGGAGATAAGCGCCGCAGGCTGTGTGCGCACAGTTTTTTTAGGAATTTGAGTTAATTATTATTATTTTTTGTAAATAAATGTTTCATTTATGTGCACCGCAGGGTGTGCGACGAGGGAAGGTCACTGCAGGAGATTTGCGCAGCAGGAGATGTGCGCCACTGGAGATGTGCACCGCAGGAGATGTGCACGCAGGAGATGTGCACGCAGGAGATGTGCGCCGCAGGAGATGTACATAGCAGGAGATGTGCACGCAGGACATGTGCGCCGCAGGAGATGTACAAAGCAGGAGATGTGCGCCGCAGGCGATATGCGCCACCGGAGATGTTCACCGCAGGAGATGTGCGCCGCAGGAGATCTGCACGCAGGAGATGTGCAACGCAGGAGATGTGCACAGCAGGAGATGTGCGCAGCAGGATGTGTGCACACAGTTTTTTTATTAATTTGATGTAATAATATTTTTTTGTAAATAAATGTTTCATTTATGTGCACCGCAGGGTGTGCGCCGCAGGATGTGCGCCGCAAGAGATGTGCACCGCAGGAGATGTGCGCAGCAGGAGATGTGCACCACAGGAGATGTGTGCCGCAGAAGATGTGCGCAGCAGGAGATGTGCAGAGCAGGAGATGTGCAGAGCAGGAGATGTGCGCAGCAGGAGATGTGCAGAGCAGGACATGTGCGTTGCAGGATTAGTGCGCACAGTTTTTTTATTAATTTGAGTTAATTATTATTTTTTTTTGTAAGTAAATGTTTCATTTATGTGCACCGCAGGGTGTGCGCCGCAAGAGATGTGCACCGCAGGAGATGTGCGCAGCAGGAGATGTGTGCCGCAGGAGATGTGCTCAGCAGGAGATGTGCACCACTTGAGATGTGCGCTGCAGGAGATGTGCGCCGCAGGCGATATGCGCAGCAGGAGATGTGTGCCGCAGTTTTTTTATTAATATGATTTAATTTTAATTTTTTTTGTAGATAACTGTTTTATTTATGTGCAATGCAGGGTTCGCAACGCAGGATGTGCGCCGCAAGAGATATGCACCGCAGGAGATGTGCGCAACAGGAGATGTGCACCACAGGAGATGTGCGCAGCAGGAGATGTGCACCGCAGGAGATGTGCGCCGCAGGAGATGTTCACCGCAGGAGATGTGCGCCGCAGGTAGTGTGCGCACAGTTTTTTTATTAATTTTATTTATGTGCACTGCATGTTCTGCAATGCAGGAGATGTGCGCAGCAGGAGATTTGCGCCACAGGATGTGTGCGCACAGTTTTTTTATTAATTTGAGTTAATTATTATAATTTTATTGTAAATAAATGTTTCATTCATGTGCAACGAAGGGTGTGCGCCGCAGGATGTGCGCCGCAAGAGATGTGCACCGCCGGAGATTTGCGCAGCAGGAGATGTTCACCGCAGGAGATGTGCGCCGCAGGAGATGTGTACGCAGGAGATATGCGCCGCAGGAGATGAGTGCCGCAGGAGATGTGCGCCGCAGGATGTGTGCGCACAGTTTTTTTAGGAATTTGAGTTAATTATTATTATTTTTTGTAAATAAATGTTTCATTTATGTGCACCGCAGGGTGTGCGACGAGGGAGGGTCACTGCAGGAGATTTGCGCAGCAGGAGATCTGCGCCACTGGAGATGTGCACCGCAGGAGATGTGCACGCAGGAGATGTGCACGCAGGAGATGTGCGCCGCAGGAGATGTGCGCCGCAGGAGATGTACATAGCAGGAGATGTGCACGCAGGAGATGTGCGCCGCAGGAGATGTACAAAGCAGGAGATGTGCGCCGCAGGCGATATGCGCCACCGGAGATGTGCACTGCAGGAGATATGCGCCGCAGGAGATCTGCACGCAGGAGATGTGCAACGCAGGAGATGTGCACAGCAGGAGATGTGCGCAGCAGGATGTGTGCACACAGTTTTTTTATTAATTTGATGTAATAATATTTTTTTGTAAATAAATGTTTCATTTATGTGCACCGCAGGGTGTGCGCCGCAGGATGTGCGCCGCAAGAGATGTGCACCGCAGGAGATGTGCGCAGCAGGAGATGTGCACCGCAGGAGATGTGTGCCGCAGAAGATGTGCGCAGCAGGAGATGTGCATCACAGGAGAGGTGCAGAGCAGGAGATCTGCGCAGCAGGACATGTGCAGAGCAGGAGATGTGCATTGCAGGATTAGTGCGCACAGTTTTTTTATTAATTTGAGTTAATTATTATTTTTTTTTTGTAAATAAATGTTTCATTTATGTGCACCGCAGGGTGTGCGCCGCAAGAGATGTGCACCGGCGGAAATGTGCGCAGCAGGAGATGTGCACCGCAGGAGATGTGCGCAGCAGGAGATGTGTGCCGCAGGAGATGTGCTCAGCAGGAGATGTGCACCACTTGAGATGTGCGCTGCAGGAGATGTGCGCCGCAGGCGATATGCGCAGTAGGAGATGTGTGCCGCAGTGTTTTTATTAATATGATTTCATTTTAATTTTTTTTGTAAATAACTGTTTTATTTATGTGCAACGCAGGGTTCGCAACGCAGGATGTGCGCCGCAAGAGATATGCACCGCAGGAGATGTGCGCAACAGGAGATGTGCACCACAGGAGATGTGCGCAGCAGGAGATGTGCACCGCAGGAGATGTGCGCCGCAGGAGATGTGCACCGCAGGAGAAGTGCACGCAGGAGATTAGCACGCAGGAGATGTGCGCCGCAGGATGTGTGCATACAGTTTTTTTATTAATTTGAGTTAATTATTATAATTTATTTGTAAATAAATGTTTCATTTATGTGCAACGAAGGGTGTGCGCCGCAGGATGTGCACCGCAAGAGATATGCACCGCCGGAGATGTGCACAGCAGGAGATGTGCACCGCAGGAGATGTACACCGCAGGAGATGTGCGCAGCAGGAGATGTGCACCACTTGAGATGTGCGCTGCAGGAGATGTGCGCCGCAGGCGATATGCGAAGCAGGAGAAGTGTGCCGCAGTTTTTTTATTAATATGATTTAATTTTAATTTTTTTTGTAAATAACTGTTTTATTTATGTGCAACGCAGGGTTCGCAACGCAGGATGTGCGCCGCAAGAGATATGCACCACAGGAGATGTGCGCAACAGGAGATGTACACCGCAGGAGATGTGCGCAGCAGGAGATGTGCACCGCAGGAGATGTGTACGCAGGAGATATGCGCCGCAGGAGATGAGTGCCGCAGGAGATGTGCGCCGCAGGATGTGTGCGGAGATGTGCACCGCAGGAGATGTGCGCAGCCGGAGATGTGCACCGCAGGAGATGTGCGCCGCAGGAGATGTGCACCGCAAGAGATGTGCGCAGCAAGAGATTGGCAGGCAGGAGATGTGCGCCGCAGGATGTGTGCGCACAGTTTTTTTATTAATTTTATTTATGTGCACCGCATGTTCTGCAATGCAGGAGATGTGCGCAGCAGGAGATTTGCGCCGCAGGATGTGTGCGCACAGTTTTTTTATTAATTTGAGTTAATTATTATAAATTTTTTGTAAATAAATGTTTCATTTATGTGCAACGAAGGGTGTGCGCCAAAGGATGTGTGCCGCAAGAGATGTGCACCGCCGGAGATGTGCGCAGCAGGAGATGTGCACCGCAGGAGATGTGCACCGCAGGAGATGTGAGCCTCAGGAGATGTGCACCGCAGGAGATGTGCGCCGCAGGATGTGCGCCGCAAGAGATATGCACCGCCGGAGATGTGCGCAGCAGGAGATGTGCACCGCAGGAGATGTACACCGCAGGAGATGTGCGCAGCATGAGATGTGCACCGCAGGAGATGTGCGCCGCAGGAGATCTGCACGCAGGAGATGTGCAATGCAGGAGATGTGCACAGCAGGAGATGTGCGCAGCAGGATGTGTGCACACAGTTTTTTTATTAATTTGATGTAATAATATTTTTTTGTAAATAAATGTTTCATTTATGTGCACCGCAGGGTGTGCGCCGCAGGATGTGCACCGCAAGAGATGTGCACTGCAGGAGATGTGCGGAGCAGGAGATGTGTGCCGCAGAAGATGTGCGCAGCAGGAGATGTGCAGAGCAGGAGATGTGCAGAGCAGGAGATGTGCGCAGCAGGAGATGTGCAGAGCAGGAGATGTGCGCTGCAGGATTAGTGCGCACAGTTTTTTTATTAATTTGAGTTAATTATTATTTTTTTTGTAAGTAAATGTTTCATTTATGTGCACAGCAGGGTGTGCGCCACAAGAGATGTAAACCGCCGGAAATGTGCGCAGCAGGAGATGTGCACCGCAGGAGATGTGCGCAGCAGGAGATGTGTACCGCAGGAGCTGTGCTCAGCAGGAGATGTGCAACACTTGAGATGTGCGCTGCAGGAGATGTGCGCCGCAGGCGATATGCGCAGCAGGAGATGTGTGCCGCAGTTTTTTTATTAATATGAGTTAATTTTAATTTTTTTTGTAAATAACTGTTTTATTTATGTGCAACGCAGGGTTCGCAACGCAGGATGTGCGCCGCAAGAGATATGCACTGCAGGAGATGTGCGCAACAGGAGATGTGCGCCACAGGAGATGTGGGCAGAAGGAGATGTACACCGCAGGAGATGTGCGCCGCAGGATGTGTGCGGAGATGTGCACCGCAGGAGATGTGCGCAGCAGGAGATGTGCACCGCAGGAGATGTGCGCAGAAGGAGATGTGCACCGCAAGAGATGTGCGCCGCAGGAGATTTGCACCGCAGGAGATATGCGCAGCAGGAGATATGCATGCAGGAGATGTGAGCCGCAGGAGATGTGCACCACAGGAGATGTGCGCAGAAGGAGATGTGCACCGCATGAGATGTGCGCCGCAGGAGATGTGCACCATAGGAGATGTGCACGCAGGAGATTAGCACGCAGGAGATTTGCGCCGCAGGATGTGTGCGCACAGTTTTTTTATTAATTTGAGTTAATTAGTATTATTTTTTTGTAAATAAATGTTTCATTTATGTGCACCGCAGGAGCAGGAGATGTGCACCGCAGGAGATGTGCGCCGCTGGATGTGTGCGCACAGTTTTTTTATTAATTTTATTTATGTGCATCGCATGTTCTGCAATGCAGGAGATGTGCGCAGCAGGAGATTTGCACCGCAGGATGTGTGCGCACAGTTTTTTTATTAATTTGAGTTAATTATTATAATTTTTTTGTAAATAAATGTTTCATTTATGTGCAACGAAGGGTGTGCGCTGCAGGATGTGCGCCGCAAGAGATGTGCGCAGCAGGAGATGTGCACCGCAGGAGATGTACAACGCAGGAGATGTGCGCAGCAGGAGATGTGCACCACTTGAGATATGCACTGCAGGAGATGTGCACAGGAAATGTGTGATGCAGGAGATGTACATAGCAGGAGATATGCGCCGCAGGCGATATGCGCAGCAGGAGATGTGCGCCACTGGAGATGTGCATCGCAGGAGATGTGCACCACAGGAGATGTGCGCAGAAGGAGATGTGCACCGCAGGAGATGTGCGCCGCAGGAGATGTGCACCGCAGGAGATGTGCACGCAGGAGATTAGCACGCAGGAGATGTGCGCCGCAGGATGTGTGCGCACAGTTTTTTTATTAATTTGTGTTAATTATTATAATTTTTTTGTAAATAAATGTTTCATTTATGTGCACCGCAGGGTGCGCGCCGCAAGAGATGTGCACCGCCGGAGATGTGCGCCACTGGAGATGTGCATCGCAGGAGATGTACATAGCAGGAGATGTGCGCCGCAGGCGATATGCGCAGCAGGAGATGTGTGCCGCAGTTTTTTTATTAATTTGATTTTATTTTTTTATTTTTTTGTAAATAAATGTTTCATTTATGTGCAAAGCAGGGTGTGCGCCGCAAGAGATGTGCACCGCCGGAGATGTGCGCAGCAGGAGATGTGCACCGCAGGAGATGTACACCGCAGGAGATGTGCGCCGCAGGAGATGTGCGCCGCAAGAGATGTGCACCGCAGGAGATGTGCGCAGCAGGAGATGTGCACCGCAGGAGATGTGCGCAGCAGGAGATGTGCACCGCAGGAGATGTGCGCAGCAGGAGATGTGCACCGCAAGAGATGTGCGTCGCAGGAGATTTGCACCGCAGGGTGCGCGCCGCAAGAGATGTGCACCGCAGGAGATGTGCGCAGCAGGAGATGTGTTGCCGCAAGAGATGTGCAACGCAGGAGATGTGCGCAGCAGGAGATTTGCGCCGTAGGATGTGTGCGCACAGTTTTTTTATTAATTTGAGTTAATTATTATAATTTTTTTTTAAATAAATGTTTCATTTATGTGCAACGAAGGGTGTGCGCCGCAGGATGTGCGCCGCAAGAGATGTGCACCGCCGGAGATTTGCGCAGCAGGAGATGTGCACCGCAGGAGATGTGCACCGCAGGAGATGTGCGCCGCAGGAGATGTGTACACAGGAGATATGCGCCGCAGGAGATGTGTACACAGGAGATATGCTCCGCAGGAGATGTGCACGCAGGAGATGTGCACACAGGAGATGTGCGCCGCAGGAGATGTACAAAGCAGGAGATGTGCGCCGCAGGCGATATGCGCCACCGGAGATGTGCACCGCAGGAGATGTGCGCCACAGGAGATCTGCACGCAGGAGATGTGCAACGCAGGACATGTGCACAGCAGTAGATGTGCGCAGCAGGATGTGTGCACACAGTTTTTTTATTATTTTGATGTAATAATATTTTTTTGTAAATAAATGTTTCATTTATGTGCACCGCAGGGTGTGCGCCGCAGGATGTGCGCCGCGAGAGATGTGCACCGCAGGAGATCTGCGCAGCAGGAGATGTGCACCGCAGGAGGTGTGCACCGCAGGAGATGTGTGCCGCAAGAGATGTGCACCGCAGGAGATGTGCGCAGCAGGAGATGTGCACTGCAGGAGATGTGCGCAGCAGGAGATATGCACCGCAAGAGATGTGCACCGCAGGAGATGTGCGCAGCAGGAGATGTGCACCGCAAGAGATGTGCGCCGCAGGAGATTTGCACCGCAGGAGATGTGCGCCGCAGGAGATGTGCATGCAGGAGATGTGAGCCGCAGGAGATGTACATAGCAGGAGATGTGCGTCGCAGGCTTTATGCGCAGCAGGAGATGTGTGCCGCAGTTTTTTTATTAATTTGATTTGATTTTTTGATTTTTTTTGTAAATAACTGTTTTATTTATGTGTAACGCAGGGTTCGCAACGCAGGATGTGCGCCGCAAGAGATATGCACCACAGGAGATGTGCGCAGCAGGAGATGTGCACCGCAGGAGATGTACACCGCAGGAGATGTGCACCGCAGGAGATGTGCGCAGCAGGAGATGTCCACCGCAGGAGATGTGTGCCGCAGGAGATGTGCGCAGCAGGAGATGTGCGTCACAGGAGATGTGCGTCACAGGAGATGTGCGCAGCAGGAGATGTGCGCCGCAGGATGTGCGTCGCAAGAGATATGCACCGCCGGAGATGTGCGCAGCAGGAGATGTGCACCGCAGGACATTTACACTGCAGGAGATGTGCGCAGCAGGAGATGTGCACCGCAGGAGATGTGCACCGCAGGAGATATGCACGCAGGAGATTGGAATGCAGGAGATGTGCAAAGTTTTTTTATTAATTTTATTTATGTGCATCGCATGTTTTGCAACACAGGAGATGTGCGTAGCAGGAGATGTGCACCGCAAGAGATGTGTGCCGCAGGAGATGTGAGCCGCAAGAGATGTGCACCGCAGGAGATGTGCGAAGCAGGAGATGTGCACCGCAGGAGATGTGCGCAGCAGGAGATGTGCACTGCAGGAGATGTGCGTAGCAGGAGATGTGCACCGCAAGAGATGTGTGCCGCAGGAAATGTGAGCCGCAAGAGATGTGCACCGCAGGAGATGTGCGAAGCAGGAGATGTGCACCGCAGGAGATGTGCGCAGCAGGAGATGTGCACCGCAGGAGATGTGCGCAGCAGGAGATGTGCACCGCAAGAGATGTGCGCCGCAGGAGATTTGCACCGCAGGAGATGTGCGCCGCAGGAGATGTGCATGCAGGAGATGTGAGCCGCAGGAGATGTACATAGCAGGAGATGTGCGCCGCAGGCGATATGCGCAGCAGGAGATGTGTGCCGCTGTTTTTTTATTAATTTGATTTGATTTTTTTATTTTTTTGTAAATAAATGTTTCATTTATGTGCAACGCAGGGTGTGCGCCGCAGGATGTGCGCCGCAAGAGATGTGCACCGCAGGAGATGTGCGCAGCAGGAGATGTGCGCAGCAGGAGATGTGCACCGCAGGAGATGTGCGCAGCAGGAGATGTGCACCGCAGGAGATGTGCGCAGCAGGAGATGTGTGCCGCAGGAGATGTGCTCAGCAGGAGATGTGCACCACTTGAGATGTGCGCTGCAGGAGATGTGCGCCGCAGGACATGTACATAGCAGGAGATGTGCGCCGCAGGCGAAATGCGCAGCAGGAGATGTGCGCCGCAAGAGATGTGCACGCAGGAGATGTGCGCCGCAGGCGATATGCGCAGCAGGAGATGTGTGCCGCAGTTTTTTTATTAATTTGATTTAATTTTTTTGTAAATAACTGTTTTATTTATGTGCAACGCAGGGTTCGCAACGCAGGATGTGCGCCGCAAGAGATATGCACTGCAGGAGATGTGCGCAAGAGGATATGTGCACCACAGGAGATGTGCGCAGCAGGAGAAGTGTACCGCAGGAGATGTGCGCCGCAGGAGATGTGCACAGCAGGAGATGTGCACGCAGGAGATTAGCACGCAGGAGATGTGCGCCGCAGGATGTGTGCGCACAGTTTTTTTATTAATTTGAGTTAATTATTATAATTTTTTTGTAAATAAATGTTTCATTTATGTGCAACGAAGGGTGTGCGCCGCAGGATGTTCGCCGCAAGAGATATGCACCGCCGGATATGTGCGCAGCAGGAGATGTGCACCGCAGGAGATGTACACCGCAGGAGATGTGCGCAGCAGGAGATGTGCACCGCAGGATGTGTGCGGAGATGTGCACCGCAGGAGATGTGCGCAGCAGGAGATGTGCGCCGCAGGAGATGTGCACCGCAGGAGATGTGCGCCGCAGGAGATGTGCACCGCAGGAGATGTGCGCCGCAGGAGATGTGCACCGCAGGAGATGTGCGCAGCAGGATGTGTGCGGAGATGTGCACCGCAAAAGATGTGCGCAGCAGGAGATGTGCGCCACTGGAGATCTGCACCGCAGGAGATATGCACGCAGGAGATTGGAATGCAGGAGATGTGCAAAGTTTTGTGCAAAGTTTTTATGTGCATCGCATGTTTTGCAACACAGGAGATGTGCGCAGCAGGAGATTTGCGCCGCAGGATGTGTGCGCACAGTTTTTTTATTAATTTGAGTTAATTATTATAATTTTTTTGTAAATAAATGTTTAATTTATGTGCAACGCAGGGTGTGCGCCGCAGGATGTGCGCCGCAAGAGATGTGCACCGCAGGAGATGTGCCCAGCAGGAGATGTGCACTGCAGGAGATGTGCGCAGCAGGAGATGTGCACCGCAAGAGATGTGCGCCGCAGGAGATGTGCGCCGCAAGAGATGTGCACCGCAGGAGATGTGCGAAGCAGGAGATGTGCACCGCAGGAGATGTGCGCAGCAGGAGATGTGCACCCTAGGAGATGTGCGCAGCAGGAGATGTGCACCGCAAGAGATGTGCGCCGCAGGAGATTTGCACCGCAGGAGATGTGCGCCGCAAGAGATGTGCATGCAGGAGATGTGCGCCGCAGGTGATATGCACAGCAGGAGATGTGTGCCTCAGTTTTTTTATTAATTTGAGTTAATTATTATAATTTGTTTGTAAATAAATGTTTAATTTATGTGCAACGCAAGGTGTGCGCCGCAGGATGTGCGCCGCAAGAGATGTGCACCGCAGGAGATGTGCGCAGCAGGAGATGTGCACAGCAGGAGATGTGCGCAGCAGGAGATGTGCACCGCAAGAGATGTGCGCCGCAGGAGATGTGCGCCGCAAGAGATGTGCACTGCAGGAGATGTGCGAAACAGGAGATGTGTACCGCAGGAGATGTGCGCAGCAGGAGATGTGCACCGCAGGATATTTGCGCAGCAGGAGATGTGCACCGCAAGAGATGTGCGCCGCAGGAGATTTGCACCGCAGGAGATGTGCGCCGCAGGAGATGTGCACCGCAGGAGATGTGCGCAGCAGGAGATTGGCACGCAGGAGATGTGCGCCGCAGGATGTGTGCGCAGAGTTTTTTTATTAATTTGAGTTAATTATTATAATTTTTTTGTAAATAAATGTTTCATTTATGTGCAACGAAGGGTGTGCGCCGCAGGATGTGAGCCGCAAGAGATGTGCACCGCCGGAGATATGCGCAGCAGGAGATGTGCACCGCAGGAGATGTGCACGCAGGAGATTAGCACGCAGGAGATGTGCGCCGCAAGATGTGTGCGCACAGTTTTTTTATTAATTTGAGTTAATTATTATTATTTTTTTGTAAATAAATGTTTCATTTATGTGGACCGCAGGGTGCGCGCCGCAAGAGATGTGCACCGCCGGAGATGTGCGCAGCAGGAGATGTGCACCGCAGGAGATGTGTACGCAGGAGATATGCGCCGCAGGAGGTGTGCGCAGCAGGAGATGTGCACCACTTGAGATATGCACTGCAGGAGATGTGCACAGGAAATTTGCGCTGCAGGAGATGTACATAGCAGGAGATATGCGCCGCAGGCGATATGCGCAGCAGGAGATGTGCGCCACTGGAGATGTGCATCGCAGGAGATGTGCGCCGCAGGAGATGTGCATGCAGGAGATGTGAGCCGCAGGAGATGTACATAGCAGGAGATGTGCGCCGCAGGCGATATGCGCAGCACGAGATGTGTGCCGCAGTTTTTTTATTAATTTGATTTGATTTTTTTATTTTTTGTAAATAACTGTTTTATTTATGTGCAACGCAGGGTTCGCAACGCAGGATGTGCACCGCAAGAGATATGCACCGCAGGAGATGTGCGCAACAGGAGATGTGCACCACAGGAGATGTGCGCAGCAGGAGATGTGCACCGCAGGAGATTCGCACCGCAGGAGATGTGCACCGCAGGAGATGTGCACGCAGGAGATTAGCACGCAGGAGATGTGCGCCGCAGGATGTGTGCGCACAGTTTTTTTATTAATTTGAGTTAATTATTATAATTTTTTTGTAAATAAATGTTTCATTTATGTGCAACGAAGGGTGTGCGCCGCAGGATGTGCGCCGCAAGAGATATGCACCGCCGGAGATGTGCGCAGCAGGAGATGTGCACCGCAGGAGATGTACACCGCAGGAGATGTGCGCAGCAGGAGATGTGCACCGCAGGATGTGTGTGGAGATGTGCACCGCAGGAGATGTGCGCAGCAGGAGATGTGCGCCGCAGGAGATGTGCACCGCAGGAGATGTGCGCCGCAGGAGATGTGCACCGCAGGAGATGTGCTCCGCAGGAGATGTGCACCGCAGGAGATGTGCGCAGCAGGATGTGTGCGGAGATGTGCACCGCAAGAGATGTGCGCAGCAGGAGATGTGCGCCACTGGAGATCTGCACCGCAGGAGATATGCACGCAGGAGATTGGAATGCAGGAGATGTGCAAAGTTTTGTGCAAAGTTTTAATGTGCATCGCATGTTTTGCAACACAGGAGATGTGCGCAGCAGGAGATTTGCGCCGCAGGATGTGTGCGCACAGTTTTTTTATTAATTTGAGTTAATTATTATAATTTTTTTGTAAATAAATGTTTCATTTATGTGCAACGAAGGGTGTGCGCCGCAGGATGTGCGCCGCAAGAGATATGCACCGCCGGAGATGTGCGCAGCAGGAGATGTGCACCGCAGGATGTGTGCGGAGATGTGCACCGCAGGAGATGTGCGCAGCAGGAGATGTGCGCCGCAGGAGATGTGCGCCGCAGGAGATGTGCACCGCAGGAGATGTGCGCAACAGGATGTGTGCGGAGATGTGCACCGCAGGAGATGTGCGCAGCAGGAGATGTGCACCGCAGGAGATGTGCGCCGCAGGAGATGTGCGCCTCAGGATGTGTGCGCACAGTTTTTTTATTAATTTCATTTATGTGCATCGAATGTTCTGCAATGCAGGAGATGTGCGCAGCAGGAGATTTGCGCCGCAGGATGTGTGCGCACAGTTTTTTTATTAATTTGAGTTAATTATTATAATTTTTTTGTAAATAAATGTTTCATTTATGTGCAACGAAGGGTGTGCGCCACAGGATGTGTGCCGCAAGAGATGTGCACCGCCGGAGATGTGCACAGCAGGAGATGTGCACTGCAGGAGATGTGCGTAGCAGGAGATGTGCACCGCAAGAGATGTGTGCCGCAGAAGATGTGAGCCGCAAGAGATGTGCACCGCAGGAGATGTGCGAAGCAGGAGATGTGCACCGCAGGAGATGTGCGCAGCAGGAGATGTGCACCCTAGGAGATGTGCGCAGCAGGAGATGTGCACCGCAAGAGATGTGCGCCGCAGGAGATTTGCACCGCAGGAGATGTGCGCCGCAGGAGATGTGCATGCAGGAGATGTGCGCCGCAGGTGATATGCGCAGCAGGAGATGTGTGCCTCAGTTTTTTTATTAATTTGAGTTAATTATTATAATTTGTTTGTAAATAAATGTTTAATTTATGTGCAACGCAGGGTGTGCGCCGCAGGATGTGCGCCGCAAGAGATGTGCACCGCAGGAGATGTGCGCAGCAGGAGATGTGCACAGCAGGAGATGTGCGCAGCAGGAGATGTGCACCGCAAGAGATGTGCGCCGCAGGAGATGTGCGCCGCAAGAGATGTCCACCGCAGGAGATGTGCGAAGCAGGAGATGTGTACCGCAGGAGATGTGCGCAGCAGGAGATGTGCACCGCAGGATATTTGCGCAGCAGGGGATGTGCACCGCAAGAGATGTGCGCCGCAGGAAATTTGCACCGCAGGAGATGTGCGCCGCAGGAGATGTCCACCGCAGGAGATGTGCGCAGCAGGAGATTGGCCCGCAGGAGATGTGCGCCGCAGGATGTGTGCGCAGAGTTTTTTTATTAATTTGAGTTAATTATTATAATTTTTTTGTAAATAAATGTTTCATTTATGTGCAACGAAGGGTGTGCGCCGCAGGATGTGAGCCGCAAGAGATGTGCACCGCCGGAGATATGCGCAGCAGGAGATGTGCACCGCAGGAGATGTGCACGCAGGAGATTAGCACGCAGGAGATGTGCGCCGCAGGATGTGTGCGCACAGTTTTTTTTTTAATTTGAGTTAATTATTATTATTTTTTTGTAAATAAATGTTTCATTTATGTGGACCGCAGGGTGCGCGCCGCAAGAGATGTGCACCGCCGGAGATGTGCGCAGCAGGAGATGTGCACCGCAGGAGATGTGTACGCAGGAGATATGCGCCGCAGGAGGTGTGCGCAGCAGGAGATGTGCACCACTTGAGATATGCACTGCAGGAGATGTGCACAGGAAATGTGCGCTGCAGGAGATGTACATAGCAGGAGATATGCGCCGCAGGCGATATGCGCAGCAGGAGATGTGCGCCACTGGAGATGTGCATCGCAGGAGATGTGCGCCGCAGGAGATGTGCATGCAGAAGATGTGAGCCGCAGGAGATGTACATAGCAGGAGATGTGCGCCGCAGGCGATATGCGCAGCACGAGATGTGTGCCGCAGTTTTTTTATTAATTTGTTTTGATTTTTTTATTTTTTGTAAATAACTGTTTTATTTATGTGCAACGCAGGGTTCGCAACGCAGGATGTGCACCGCAAGAGATATGCACCGCAGGAGATGTGCGCAACAGGAGATGTGCACCACAGGAGATGTGCGCAGCAGGAGATGTGTGCCGCAGGAGATGTGCACCGCAGGAGATGTGCACCGCAGGAGATGTGCACGCAGGAGATTAGCACGCAGGAGATGTGCGCCGCAGAATGTGTGCGCACAGTTTTTTTATTAATTTCAGTTAATTATTATAAGTTTTTTGTAAATAAATGTTTCATTTATGTGCAACGAAGGGTGTGCGCCGCAGGATGTGCGCCGCAAGAGATATGCACCGCCGGAGATGTGCGCAGCAGGAGATGTGCACCGCAGGATGTGTGCGGAGATGTGCACCGCAGGAGATGTGCGCAGCAGGAGATGTGCGCCGCAGGAGATGTGCGCCGCAGGAGATGTGCACCGCAGGAGATGTGCGCAACAGGATGTGTGCGGAGATGTGCACCGCAGGAGATGTGCGCAGCAGGAGATGTGCACCGCAGGAGATGTGCGCCACTGGAGATCTGCACCGCAGGAGATATGCACGCAGGAGATTGGAATGCAGGAGATGTGCAAAGTTTTGTGCAAAGTTTTAATGTGCATCGCATGTTTTGCAACACAGGAGATGTGCGCAGCAGGAGATTTGCGCCGCAGGATGTGTGCGCACAGTTTTTTTATTAATTTGAGTTAATTATTATAATTTTTTTGTAAATAAATGTTTCATTTATGTGCAACGAAGGGTGTGCGCCGCAGGATGTGCGCCGCAAGAGATATGCACCGCCGGAGATGTGCGCAGCAGGAGATGTGCACCGCAGGATGTGTGCGGAGATGTGCACCGCAGGAGATGTGCGCAGCAGGAGATGTGCGCCGCAGGAGATGTGCGCCGCAGGAGATGTGCACCGCAGGAGATGTGCGCAACAGGATGTGTGCGGAGATGTGCACCGCAGGAGATGTGCGCAGCAGGAGATGTGCACCGCAGGAGATGTGCGCCGCAGGAGATGTGCGCCTCAGGATGTGTGCGCACAGTTTTTTTATTAATTTCATTTATGTGCATCGAATGTTCTGCAATGCAGGAGATGTGCGCAGCAGGAGATTTGCGCCGCAGGATGTGTGCGCACAGTTTTTTTATTAATTTGAGTTAATTATTATAATTTTTTTGTAAATAAATGTTTCATTTATGTGCAACGAAGGGTGTGCGCCACAGGATGTGTGCCGCAAGAGATGTGCACCGCCGGAGATGTGCACAGCAGGAGATGTGCACTGCAGGAGATGTGCGTAGCAGGAGATGTGCACCGCAAGAGATGTGTGCCGCAGAAGATGTGAGCCGCAAGAGATGTGCACCGCAGGAGATGTGCGAAGCAGGAGATGTGCACCGCAGGAGATGTGCGCAGCAGGAGATGTGCACCCTAGGAGATGTGCGCAGCAGGAGATGTGCACCGCAAGAGATGTGCGCCGCAGGAGATTTGCACCGCAGGAGATGTGCGCCGCAGGAGATGTGCATGCAGGAGATGTGCGCCGCAGGTGATATGCGCAGCAGGAGATGTGTGCCTCAGTTTTTTTATTAATTTGAGTTAATTATTATAATTTGTTTGTAAATAAATGTTTAATTTATGTGCAACGCAGGGTGTGCGCCGCAGGATGTGCGCCGCAAGAGATGTGCACCGCAGGAGATGTGCGCAGCAGGAGATGTGCACAGCAGGAGATGTGCGCAGCAGGAGATGTGCACCGCAAGAGATGTGCGCCGCAGGAGATGTGCGCCGCAAGAGATGTCCACCGCAGGAGATGTGCGAAGCAGGAGATGTGTACCGCAGGATGTGTGCGCAGAGTTTTTTTATTAATTTGAGTTAATTATTATAATTTTTTTGTAAATAAATGTTTCATTTATGTGCAACGAAGGGTGTGCGCCGCAGGATGTGAGCCGCAAGAGATGTGCACCGCCGGAGATATGCGCAGCAGGAGATGTGCACCGCAGGAGATGTGCACGCAGGAGATTAGCACGCAGGAGATGTGCGCCGCAGGATGTGTGCGCACAGTTTTTTTTTTAATTTGAGTTAATTATTATTATTTTTTTGTAAATAAATGTTTCATTTATGTGGACCGCAGGGTGCGCGCCGCAAGAGATGTGCACCGCCGGAGATGTGCGCAGCAGGAGATGTGCACCGCAGGAGATGTGTACGCAGGAGATATGCGCCGCAGGAGGTGTGCGCAGCAGGAGATGTGCACCACTTGAGATATGCACTGCAGGAGATGTGCACAGGAAATGTGCGCTGCAGGAGATGTACATAGCAGGAGATATGCGCCGCAGGCGATATGCGCAGCAGGAGATGTGCGCCACTGGAGATGTGCATCGCAGGAGATGTGCGCCGCAGGAGATGTGCATGCAGAAGATGTGAGCCGCAGGAGATGTACATAGCAGGAGATGTGCGCCGCAGGCGATATGCGCAGCACGAGATGTGTGCCGCAGTTTTTTTATTAATTTGTTTTGATTTTTTTATTTTTTGTAAATAACTGTTTTATTTATGTGCAACGCAGGGTTCGCAACGCAGGATGTGCACCGCAAGAGATATGCACCGCAGGAGATGTGCGCAACAGGAGATGTGCACCACAGGAGATGTGCGCAGCAGGAGATGTGCACCGCAGGAGATGTGCACCGCAGGAGATGTGCACCGCAGGAGATGTGCACGCAGGAGATTAGCACGCAGGAGATGTGCGCCGCAGAATGTGTGCGCACAGTTTTTTTATTAATTTCAGTTAATTATTATAAGTTTTTTGTAAATAAATGTTTCATTTATGTGCAACGAAGGGTGTGCGCCGCAGGATGTGCGCCGCAAGAGATATGCACCGCCGGAGATGTGCGCAGCAGGAGATGTGCACCGCAGGATGTGTGCGGAGATGTGCACCGCAGGAGATGTGCGCAGCAGGAGATGTGCGCCGCAGGAGATGTGCGCCGCAGGAGATGTGCACCGCAGGAGATGTGCGCAACAGGATGTGTGCGGAGATGTGCACCGCAGGAGATGTGCGCAGCAGGAGATGTGCACCGCAGGAGATGTGCGCCGCAGGAGATGTGCGCCTCAGGATGTGTGCGCACAGTTTTTTTATTAATTTCATTTATGTGCATCGCATGTTCTGCAATGCAGGAGATGTGCGCAGCAGGAGATTTGCGCCGCAGGATGTGTGCGCACAGTTTTTTTATTAATTTGAGTTAATTATTATAATTTTTTTGTAAATAAATGTTTCATTTATGTGCAACGAAGGGTGTGCGCCACAGGATGTGTGCCGCAAGAGATGTGCACCGCCGGAGATGTGCACAGCAGGAGATGTGCACTGCAGGAGATGTGCGTAGCAGGAGATGTGCACCGCAAGAGATGTGTGCCGCAGAAGATGTGAGCCGCAAGAGATGTGCACCGCAGGAGATGTGCGAAGCAGGAGATGTGCACCGCAGGAGATGTGCGCAGCAGGAGATGTGCACCGCAGGAGATGTGCGCAGCAGGAGATGTGCACCGCAAGAGATGTGCGCCGCAGGAGATGTGCATGCAGGAGATGTGAGCCGCAGGAGATGTACATAGCAGGAGATGTGCGCCGCAGGCGATATGCGCAGCAGGAGATGTGTGCCGCAGTTTTTTTATTAATTTGATTTTATTTTTTTATTTTTTTGTAAATAAATGTTTCATTTATGTGCAACGCAGGGTGTGCGCCGCAGGATGTGCGCCGCAAGGGATGTGCACCGCAGGAGATGTGCACGCAGGAGATGTGCGCCGCAGGCGATATGCGCAGCAGGAGATGTGTGCCGCAGTTTTTTTATTAATTTTATTTAATTTTTTTGTAAATAACTGTTTTATTTATGTGCAACGCAGGGTTCGCAACGCAGGATGTGCGCCGCAAGAGATATGCACTGCAGGAGATGTGCGCAAGAGGAGATGTGCACCACAGAAGATGTGCGCAGCAGGAGATGTGTGCCGCAGTTTTTTTATTAATTTGATTTGATTTTTTTATTTTTTTGTAAATAAATGTTTCATTTATGTGCAACGCAGGGTGTGCGCCGCAGGATGTGCACCGCAA
>NW_026519037.1:0-19642 GCF_947347685.1 Pleuronectes platessa
TCTCATAAGTGCTGCGGCGAGGAACGAGGGAACAAAGAGGGAAAGACAGAAAGAAAGAAAGAGACAGAGCTGCAGAGCAAAGTGGGGAATGAGCAGGCGAGGGCAGGAGAGGAGGAGGAAACGATGAAGAGAGAGAATAAAGAAGAGCAAGAGGAATAAAGGTGTGATGAGGTTGAGCCACTGTGGGCTTTGTGATGCGCTCCTCTCCTCCGCCCCGTCATCGCTCCTCTTCCTCTTTTCTCTTTCTCTTTCTTTTTCTTTTTCTCGCTTGGTTTTTCTTTGACGATAAACCTCTGAATGACAGAACTGACATCTTCTCCTTTTCTCTGCACACAGCTCTGAAGCCATATTGAGCTCAGATTTCTGCGTGACTTAACGCTGCTGCATTAATTCTATTACACAGCGTTTAAGTCAGACGGATTAGGAGGAGAAAGGAGCAGCAGCAGCAGCAGCAGCACCTCCTCCCGGGGATTTACTCCAATACTCACCCCATTGTTGGAAGTCTGTCAATTCCTCCTCAAGTCGACGGCAGTGTATTTGGCAATATCTGGAAATCACACTGAGGAGGTGGTGGTGGTGGTGGTGGTGGTGGGTGGGGGAAACGCCCCCTCTCTCTCTCATTCTCTCTCTCTTTTCCCTCTGTCTCCCTCCACCAGCAGAAAGCCTCTCCCATGTAGAGGGGGGAAAAGGAAGGTAGAGAAAAAAGAGGAGGGGAAAAAAGATCCGAGAGGCAGAATCTCTGCAGCCTTTATCCTCCCCTCAGATCCTGGAATCTGTGGCTCTGCCTCTGCCCTGCACTCTCTCTCTCTCTCTCTCTCTCTCTCTCTCTCTCTCTCTCTCTCTCTCTCTCTCTCTCTCTCTGCTGTCCTCCCATTGTTGCGAATCAAGCGTGGTCAAAGGGGCGCGGCGGAGGCGACTCAATGATTCAGGATTCAAGCGAGAAGAGAAGAGGAAGCTCTAGCTTTTCTCTCTCTCTCTCTCTCTCTCTCTCTCTCTCTCTCTCTCTCTCTCACAAACACACACTCACGTACACACAAACACAACCCTGCGCTTGCACTCGAATACACCCTGCTTGTGCTCAGACTGTGCACTGGACAGATTTCCTGCATGCGCTCCAGCTCCAGCTCTTCTCCTCACACTCCTGATTGTGAGCGACTCATTAGGCGCAAGTCAAATAAATAAATCAATCCAGATAAATAAGAGAGGGAGTCTACGTCGAAAATATCTATTTGGTGATCGGACTCTTCGTGTGGCCTCGGTTTTCTCCTCTGGCTCCGTGTCTTAATTCCATTAGGCCGTAATAAGCACATTAAACAATAGTCTCTAACTAAGGCTTGGAAATTATTCAAATGTAACCTTCACCAAAGTCTTCAGATGATGAACCTGCTCACCAGGAGACACTCATTAGGCCTTGGCCGGCTGCCTGGAGAGATCTGCTCTGGAGCCGTTTGCCCTGAACACGTTCTGCTAATTAACTTTTCAAAATTACAGATGGTCCTGCATTTAAATTCTGTCCGGATTGATCGACATTTTTCTGTTTTTAATTCCGGGCCCCGCCTCTGAAATCATCATTGTGCGTAAAATTGGTCCCATCAAGCCCTTTTCTTTTCCTCCTGCATAATGGGAGCTGATGGACGGCCGGGAAGTGCATCACTGCCTCGTGCACAAGTGAAGGAAGCCTCAGCGCCTGCCTGTTCAGGATGACTGTGTGTGTGCACCGCGGCTCCTGACAGCGACTTCTCAGTGACTGGCTCTATATCCATCCTAATCCAGTCCCATGGATTTCCCAGCCGTTGAGTTTCCTCAGCGAGAGACGACTGGCAGCTTTGGCTGGATCTCTGCTTCCCAAATCTCTCCAAACCTCGACTCATCCGCCGGGGATTACACAGCTCAGCTCCCCGGGTAGCGGTGGCAGTGGAGAGGGAGATGCTCCACCAGTAGTGATGTGGTGCTGGTGCTGGTGGTGCGACTGCAGGTGTTGCTCCATCATTGCGTGATATCTCAGTCGAGCTGACGAGGAGGACACATCGTGGGACCGGGTTCACCTTCATCCTGGTTTCAGTTTTTATCACGCAGGGTTTTACTGGACTGACACTGGAGGAGGATTTGCTTTGTATCTCAGAAAAAGGCGGAAAACACACACACACACACACACACACACACACACACACACACACACACACACACACACACCATATCTGATCTATCACTGCAGTCGATGCGTCCCTGGAGCATTTCATAACTCTGCTGCCTGTCAATCAATCAATGGTTCGATGATCTTCTCCCGAACGATGAGGCCAAACTTTTGAAAGCGCCCGTGTCATGTGACTCCTCTACGCTGCGGAACAGGAAACAAACAGGAAACACACAGGAAACGCACAGGACACACACAGGAAACGCACAGGAAACGCACAGGAAACACACAGGAAACACACAGGAAACGCACAGGAAACACACAGGAAACGCACAGGTAACACACAGGAAACAGACAGGAAACACACAGGAAACAAACAGGAAACGCACAGGAAACGCACAGGAAACACACAGGAAACACACAGGAAACACACAGGAAACGCACAGGAAACACACAGGAAACACACAGGAAACGCATAGGAAACACACAGGAGACGCACAGGAAACGCACAGGAACACACAGGAAACACACAGGAAACTCACAAGAAACACACAGGAAACACACAGGAAACAGACAGGAACACAAAGGAAACACACAGGAAACACACAGGAAACGCACAGGAAACGCACAGGAAACGCACAGGGAACACACAGGAAACGCATAGGAAACACACAGGAGACGCACAGGAAACGCACAGGAACACACAGGAAACACACAGGGAACGCACAGGGAACACACAGGAAACGCATAGGAAACACACAGGAGACGCACAGGAAACGCACAGGAACACACAGGAAACACACAGGAAACTCACAGGAAACACACAGGAAACACACAGGAAACAGACAGGAACACAAAGGAAACACACAGGAAACACACAGGAAACACGCAGGAAACGCACAGGAAACACACAGGAACACACAGGAAACACACAGGAAACACACATGTAGGGGGTCGTCTCCCACGTGGATCCGATTGTCCAGCGACGCCTCCCTCACCGCTGAGGTCATTTCTGAGCCAAGATGGCTCCCGGTGGTTCTGGGATCAGTCGGGGACCCAGAGCTCGGACTCCAGGAGTCGTACGGTTGCTTCCCGACTGCCTCGGCTCTTTGCTTCTCTAATTTCTCGTCTTCCGTCCTCCCTCCATCGCTCCCCCTCTTTTGCAGTCTGCTCAGATCCCTGTGGTACGAGCACATTTCTCATTCCCTCTCCTCCTCTCCCTCGCCCTCGCTCCCTCAAGATTGCTGCTTTATTAAACAGACTCTCCCTATCTTTCATTTGCCACTCTCCCCACCGTGCTCCCCACTCCCAGACAGTGTTTTTTATTTATTCTCTCTCTCTCTCTCTCTCTCTCTCTCTCTCTCTCTCTCTCTCTCTCTCTCTCCCCCCCCTCCTCAACACACACATCACACTGGCTTTGCATACATCAGTGCATTGCTCAGCAGCCGAATCCGCACATACTTCTCCACCGTATTCTAGATTCTCCTGATAGGGAAGGAAAGAGAGAGATTCAGGTTTCTCTATATGTTCCGTTCTCTCTTCTTCTTCTTTTTCTTCTCACCTCCTCTTTTCCCTTTGTTCACTCTCTACGTGGCTCGCGCCCTATGTGCTCCCTCCATCCCTCTCTCTCTCCATCCCTCTCTCTCTCTCTCTCTCTCTCTCTCTCTCAGACCCAGGGCAGCTATATTTAGCGGCAGGTTAACTGCTCCTGTCAAAGGTCTGATTTGTATTCTCTGCATGCGAGTCGGACTCGGGCCTCGTAGCAACACAAACAAAAGGCCCTAGTTTGAATATGCACTGAGCCCACTGGCTTAGGAATCAAAGCCTCCTCTCTGCCCTGCTGCCAGTGGCGCCACCTGCTATGGTAGGGAGGGAGGGGGGGGGGGGGGTGGTGCTGGTGGTAGGGTAGGTTAGGGGGGGGTGGCGGTGGTGGGTCATAGGGACTCAAAGTCAAGCTTGATTCACTGCCAACGCACACATCCATGCTGGGAGGAGCTCAACGGCCCCACTCGCTCTGAATGTGAAATGTTTGAGAGAGCGACTTTAAACGAGGACGGGGTCGCGTCCCTCGTCCGTCCTCTCTGGAAGACGAGAACACCGGATGGCAGGAGGGAGGGACAGGACGGGGACACAGAGAAGGAGACAAACTGATAACAGAAAAATCTCCCTTTTCCTTTCCCTCCCCGGGCACCAAATGACAGAGGAGATTAAAGCGAAAGGCACATACATTATACGCAGGCGTACATATGAGGACACATGGGGAGTCCGGGGAGCGGGAGAGGAGGTGTGATGCTCCCTGCTGCTTTCCCCTCGCCTCCGCTGCCTGGGCTCATCTGGTCCGGCAGCCGGCTGTGGGTGACTGGCAGCGTGCTACATCACAGATACACTCTGACCAGAGGCTCTCCACGGAGCCCAAATACCAGAGCACAGACCAGCCTCTACTGACGGTGCTTTACATCCACACCACTACTTTTAAATGCCAATTTTATCCCCCCGTCCAGGCTCTGTATGAGATTTAATCCCTGTCCACACCAACAGGCCTTAAAACCACATCCTTCAAAAGCAGCTCGTGAATGGAGACACAATGTTTTTTGTTCTCTTAGTATTTTAGGATGTGAACCAACCAGGAAGCAGGTCCTCGAGGATGATGAGTTTGTCTCAAGCCCCCGACCCAGAGCAGGACAGAGATGCTCAGTGACTCTCCACAGATACTTAGCAATGCTAATGATCGCAGTTTATAACGGAGCAGAGAAAAAAAAACACTATTTAATTTATTCCTGGCACTTTCCCTCTAATTTTGGTTTTGTTCCAATCTGTGAGTATTGCTCATCGTTCAGCCACCGGCACAAGGCTCTGGCACGAGGAGACCTGCTGCTGGTGGGGGGGGGGGGGGGGGGGGGGGGGGTTTCACTCAGTCGTACATTCAGTCGGTGAAACGCTGGATTTAAGAATGTGTTGTGTATCGGTATGAAAAAATGATTATGAATGAAAGTCTCGACATATTCAGAACGGAGCTAACGCTTAAGTTTCCAGCTCGACCGCCCGGCCTCACTTCAACCGAAACTAATCAATTGGTCAATTTCGGCAATTGATCGAGAAGTTAATTGCCTGTCACGTCACCACGGAAGAAAATCTGAGAAAATGCCAGAAAGGAAGATCATTGGTTCAACAATAATCTGCTGATTTAAGTTCCTTTAAATTATAGTGATGAACATTAATCTGAGCTTCATTTTTTGGGGTTATGATCCAGGTCTTTGCCCACGAGGATGGTAAATATCTTCAGTGCAAACAGCGACAGTTGGTGTCCGGTCTGCTCAGTGGAAACAATTTCAACAAACATGGAAGATTATTCAAAAAATCTATAACCCATAAAAACAATTTCCACATAACTGTTTCTGAATCGTCTCTCACTCAGACGAGCGGCGAGCACGGACATGTAATGAATTCATTTCCTGGTCAACACATGTTCGGATGTAATTTCAAATTTTCGTTTTTCTTATATAGCTTTGAAAATGATAAATTACCTGCCAAATAAATCAACTGGGTTAAAGAGTCCCCACAAACACTGTATGACAGGATGAATCTGGGAATATACGAGTCCAATAAGGAAAGTGAGAGTTTCTGTTTCACTGGGGAAATAAAGCTTCTGGTCCAGTAAGAACAAGGAATAATTTTTATGTTATAGATCAGTTTGTTCTATTCTAAAGGACTGAGTCTCTCTCTTTACTAGATAGAAACGTTTATCTGACAGTTACTCAAGGATAATGACATTTCTGCAGAATATAGTGGAACAAAATTAGTCCATGTTTAAATTGATTGGAGGATACGGGGGAATATATAAAAAAAATACATGTTAGAAGTATAAATAGGAAGCATGTGTAGTGTATTACCTTGTAATTAACAGGATGTAATATACAGACTGCAGATTAATATTAATGGCAATGGAAAAAATGAAGGATGGATGGATGGATGGATGGATGGATGGATGAATGGATGGAGTAGAAATGACTGCAGAGTGACTGAGAGAGGAGCAGGGAATACAAATCAATGACAGTAAACAATGAAGTGTGTATCTCTCCCATCGGAGCTTCCTCTTTTGTTTCGACTCATCCAAACACAAACAGCGACTGCAGCTCGACACCTGAGCATCACACTCGCACACTGTGTGTAAACAGTCACAGTGTAACCTCTGCACACAGCGGCAGCTACACACACACACACACACACACACACACTCAGCAGCGACTCTGTCAGAGCTGCACTCATGGTTGTGTTGTTGTTGTCGTGTAGCGTCGAAGTCGTGGACCACACTCGCTGCGTTATCGTCCAATTACAATTCAGGGACGAGCCGGGGGAGGACGGGCGAAGAGGGGAGTGGAGTGGAGCGGGGGGGGGGGGGGGGGGGGGGGGGAGAGAGAGAGAGGGTTGAGACAAGCCAGGCAAACAAACACTAAATCCAATTGCATGGGCAGGTTCCAGGAAGCGGATGGAGAGAGATGCAGGAGGAGGAAGAGGAGGTGAGGGAGGGAGGCTTTTCTTTCCATTTCTCCATCTTCTTCTTCTTCTTCTTCTTCTTCTTCTTCTTCTTCTTCGTCTTCTTCTTCTTCTTCTGACTGCAGGGGCTGTACCTACCACTCTACACGATGCAGCTCCATCACACCGGCTGTCAGTCAGTGTGATGGAGCTGCTGCTCTACACCGAGGCATCGGGGGGGGAAGCCCAGAGGACACAGATCCATAGAAGAAACAACTCAGTGTATATTTTATGATTCTGCCCTCTTCATAAAAATCCTCCTGCTGCAGGAGGATGTTCATTAAAGTAATTACCGGCAGGATGACGGCAGCGGCGGCGGCAGAGCGGGGCCGCTCTGTCGCTCTGTCGCTCTGTCGCTCTGTGAGGCGACCAGTGAGCGCCTGTGGGAAGATCTTTATATTCACACTGTTAATGTGATGCTGACGCAACTTCTCCATCACAGCTGGGTGAAGAGGTTCAAATGATGATCTATCTATCATATATCTATCTATCTATCTATCTATCTATCTATCTATCTATCTATCTATCTGTCTATCCAACTATCTATATATCTATCTATCTATCTATCTATCTATCCATCTATCTATCTATCTATCTATCTATCCAACTATCTATATATCTATCTATCTATCTATCTATCTATCCATCTATCTATCTATCTATCTATCTATCTATCTATCTATCTATCTATCTATCTATCTATCCAACTATCTATCTATCTATCTATCTATCTATCTATCTGTCCGTCCGTCCGTCTGTCTGTCTGTCCATCCATCCATCCATCCATCCATCCCTCTATCAATCTATCTATATATCTATCTGTCTCTCTATCTCTCTCTCTATCTATCTATCTATCTATCTATCTATCTTTCCATTCCATCGTCCATCCATCCATCCATCCATCCCTATATCTATCTATCTATCTATCTATCTATCTATCTATCTATCTATCTATCTATCCATCTATCTATCTATCTATCTATCTATCTATCTATCTATCTATCTATCTATCAATCTATCTATCCATCTATCCATCTATCTATCTATCTATCAATCTATCTATCTATCTATCCATCTATCTATCTATCCATCCATCCCTCTATCTATCTATCTATCTATCTATCTATCTATCTATCTATCTATCTATCTATCTATCTATCTATCTATCTATCTATCTATCCATCCATCCATCCATCCATCCATCCATCCATCCCCTCTATCAATCTATCTATATATCTATCTGTCTCTCTATCTCTCTCTCTATCTATCTATCTATCTACCTTTCCATTCCATCGTCCATCCATCCATCCATCCATCCCTATATCTATCTATCTATCTATCTATCTATCTATCCATCCATCTATCCTATCTATCTATCTATCTTTCCATTTGTTCGTCCATCTCGTAGTCTTTCTTCTCTTTTCCTCTTTGTTCCACTTCTGTTCTTAGTCTCTCTCTCTCTCTCTCTCTCTCTCTCTCTCTGTGTCACTCTCTCTCCACCACTCACCCCATCAACCTCATCCTCTCTTCATCCCTCTCTCTCTCCAGACACTGACACCAAATGCCACGACAGACGCCCCGCTGATCGATACCATGACATCATCAGGCGTGGACATCATCAGTGGGCTGTGGGCGAGGTGCTGACCTGAAAGACACACACACACACACACACACACACACACACACATCCACACACACACACTCTCACTATTCCACACATACACATTAGGGCCACAGGGACCGAGCTGAGCTTCCTCACATCCCGGCCCAACCCGCGTAACCTCGTCCTCCCTGCCAGTAAATCTGACTGATGACAGGCCCTGACTCACACACACACAAACAAACACAACTAATAGACAATGAGGACTTCCCCCCTGAGCGAGCTGCTGAGAGGAGGCTGATGGGTGTTAGTATGGAGGAAGCAGCACAGCACTGTGAGACTGCAGCTGTCATGTCTGCACGACTTCACCCAACTCAGAATAAAATAAAACATATCATCAGTCTGACTGTGTGAACAGCAGCGTTGAACCTACAAGGTGACAGGAGGACAGGAGACGTTCTTCTGATGTCCTGCAGAAGCTCCGGAGCGTCTCTCTGGGACATGTGCGTCCTCCCGGAGAATGTCCACAGGTTCTCTGGAGTTTAGAGAAGGTCTGAAAGCAGCTTAGGAGCCAGCGTGAGGTGCCAGAGATCAGACCAGATACCGTGTCACAAGATCTGAAAGAGACCAGAACTGAATTCTGAAGACCAGAGACGGACCCACCTGGGGAGGGGCCCCGACACGGAGCTGAGGCCGGGGCCCCGACAAGGAGCTGAGGCAGGGGCCCCGACACGGAGCCGAGGCAGGGGCCCCGACACGCAGCTGAGGCCGGGGCCCCGACAGGGAGCTGAGGCCGGGGCCCATATGGAGGCAGATCGTCGACTTAACACCTGACCCTCTGCACCTCTGTGCTGCTCCCTCTACATCTGCTCCATGTTCTACTGGGGGGGGGGGGGGGGGGGGCTGCACATGCAGGCCGAGTAATGGCTGCAGAGACGGACTAATAACATTACAACTGCCGCGGGGGTGGGGATTGGGTCAGGGAGTGAAGAAGGGGATGTGGGGTGGTGGCTGCACGTATGACGGGTTAGGGTTTGGTTAGGGGATCCAGTGGGGGGGGGGGGGCTGTGAAGGAAGGAGGGGGGGGGGGGTAAGGGGGAGGGGCAGGTGCATCACTAATGGCTTTTTAAAAAGGTTACAGCATGTCGCTCCCTCTTCATAATGGGGCCCTGGCTGTGCTGGAAATGCAATTTCCGGGAAAGATAATGCAAGGAGTGAAGGGCTGTGTGGAGGGGGGGAGGGGGGAGGGGGGAGGGAAGGGGGGGAGGACGGGCGTGCAGTGTGTACCTTGTGCTTATGTTCAAGTGTGAGAGAGAGAGAGAGAGAGAGAGAGAGAGAGAGAGAGACTCAGATGAGGGAAGAGAAAGAGGTGGAGGGGGGAAGAGCGAGTACAGGCGTGAAAAACCATGGGTGGCGGTGAATGTGTGTATGTGTGTGTATGTGTGTGTCTGTGTGTGTGTGGTTAGTGGTGGTGGGGGGGGGGGGGTTCACAGACTTTCTTGGATGCTCAGATAAAGCAGAAGAGACAGCGAGAGCGAGACAGAGGTGGAAGGAGACGCAGCATCCGTAAGCTGGAGGGTATACAAGGGGCTATCTGCCTCTGTGTGTTTGTGTGTGTCTGTGTGTGTCTGTGTGTGTGCATCAATAGTTAATGAAGACATTATCTCAGGACACCGCGTCCGTGTATCTAAACAAACATTATCCTTCAGCCCTTCAACATCCTGCACGGTTGGTTAAAGTCAAGTATACTAATTAACCCCGGCTCCACCGCTGGATATGAGACTCGGCTCCGCCTGATTGAATCTTCCTGCTTTTCAATGGGTGTCTGTAATTGCTAGTCATGTTGGGGGGGTGGATCGGGGGTGGGGCGGGGGGGGGGACAATTTAAGTGTATACATTATGTTGCTGTCAGTGCTGCACACTTTGCTCCCTGCCATAGTAACACTTTCAATTTATTTCACACCCTTTTGCACATAACACAAAATCAATAACTCGCGCTTATGTGTAATTTCATTGTGTCAGCCTGGTAGTTCTGCCTGAACAATTATAATTTAACTAAATTAATATTGAGTTGACATCTGCCACCCCAGCACGTGAAGTGTGTGTGTGTGTGTGTGTGTGTGTGTGTGTGTGTGTGTGTGTGTGTGTGTCTGCAGCGCTCAGACCAATGGAAACACAAGAAGTTGCCGCACATCTTACATTCTACACAAATTCAATAGGAGCCACACGTCCTCTCCTCCACGTCTCACAACTCATCCATCTTGTCTCTCCTCCACTTAACCATGATGATGACATGTGCTGCCCCCCCACCCCCCTCAGCTAGCTGCATCTCACCTGCAAACTGTCACAGGAAGCAGATCCCCCCCCCCCCCCCCCCACCCCCCCGTGAACCCACAGCAGCTGCTTTTAGAAACAGGTCCTGTCGCTTGAGGACCACACGAGGAGGGGATGGAATCTGAGATTGTGGGGGGGGGGGGGGGGGCATTGTCTGGTTGTTATGGATTTTTCTGAGGAGCCTTTTCTGCTCCTCATCTGCCACCTGCTCACATGCACCGCTGCAGAAACTGTGAATATAGATCAGGGCTCACTTTCACTTTGAATTTAATAAAACATGTGTTTTTCTAATAGTCTGGATTTATTCCTTCACAATCTCCTGCATAACAAACACCGGCTGCTCCTGGGAGAACAACAAGCTTCCCATTCTAACACTGTACCTCTGCCAAGGAGTTTGTGTTTGTTTGTTTGTTTGTTAGTTTCACAAAAACTGGGTTATTGGACGGACTTGGAGGAAGAAGGTGGTTTCATTCTGGATCTGGATCTGGATCTGGATCAGGATTTCACTCTTCACTTACTTCAACGTTGCGTTCTTTGACGAGTTAAAAACGCTTCTCGTAATCTGAGGTAACGATGGTGAAAACTTTGAATCAGTTGAGGACAGAACCTCAAATGTTAAGTTAAAGTAAAAAACATGAGATTTTACTGAAGATAGGCGACATAAACAGAATCTTATTAATTCCTCACCCTGTTGCTTTGGGTTTATTGATGATAGAAACTTTAAAAACAGACGGTTGTGTATATATAAACGCAGGATGAGGTAAAAGGTTCAAATTCCAAAGAATATTTCGGACCTTCCAGAATTGTTGCACTTAGAAAAAGGCTGAAATATCAGATATTTTCATTCGGACAAAGGCAAAACAAAAGAGAAATCTAATATTCCTTGTGTTCTCTGATTTCTCATATCGGTGGCTCCTCCTCCTGACGTGCACCTCCATCCCAACCAATCAGCTCTGTGCTTGAATCAAAGCATTTGGTCAAAAAGATCACGTTCACCTTCTAGAACCAAAACGAGCATGCGGGTTGAAAGAGAAATGACCTAAAATTACCACATAACTCTTGTCATCGGCACACGGAGGATGGTGGAATTAAAATGCTCAGCAACCTAAGGGGGGGGGGGGTTTGCTTCCCACACTAATGAGGCCTGTGTGGAAACAGAAAGACGCTGCAGGTGGGATTTCACCGAGGAAGCGGCGTCATCCTTTGAACCTCTTTCACTGGGATGTTTGGGCCTTTAAATCCAGTCAGGCGCTGGGTTTTTTAAGGAACTGCAGGTGCATCTCTCCAGCGTCTGGAGAACTGCGCTGCTGCAATTAGTGTCAGGCGCTCTGTGAGACTCCTTTGATCAGCGGTTCAGGATAATTCACTGATTGTGATCCTGCAGATTCCTGAAGCGAGTGGAAAAGGCTCCTGCAGAGAGAAGCGTGTGTTCAGAGACAGAAAAGTCAAATCTGTGGTCGTGTCTCAGGTGCAGATGTTCTCCTGAGCTGAGGCCACAGCTCGAAGAACCTCTGTGGACCGGACGTCTTCTCCTGAGGTGAGGCCACAGCTCGAGGAACCTCTATGGACCAGACGTCTTCTCCTGAGCTGAGGCCACAGCTCGAGGAACCTCTGTGGACCAGACGTCTTCTCCTGAGCTGAGGCCACAGCTCGAGGAACCTCCGTGGACCAGACGTCTTCTCCTGAGGTGAGGCCACAGCTCGAGGAACCTCTATGGACCAGACGTCTTCTCCTGAGCTGAGGCCACAGCTCGAGGAACCTCTGTGGACCAGACGTCTTCTCCTGAGCTGAGGCCAGAGCTTGAGGAACCTCCGTGGACCGGACGTCTTCTCCTGAGCTGAGGCCATAGCTCGAGGAACCTCTGTGGACCAGACGTCTTCTCCTGAGCTGAGGCCAGAGCTTGAGGAACCTCCGTGGACCGGACGTCTTCTCCTGAGCTGAGGCCACAGCTCGAGGAACCTCTGTGGACCGGACGTCTTCTCCTGAGGTGAGGCCACAGCTCGAGGAACCTCTATGGACCGGACGTCTGAGAGGATGAATGCTGTGTTTGCTCTGGCTCTCACTGGACCTACACGTCTGTGATGTACGTTGCCATCTTGTGGATTCAACCTGCTAATGCATAATCTCATGAGAGTCACAGGAGCTGCAGAGTGACCACAGAGGCTCTGGGTGTTGGTTCTATCTTTAGCTCATGTGGTCCAGACCCAATCTGTGTAGCTCGTATCTGCAATTTACAATCATCCATATGAAGCTGTTAAATTATTGAGATTGTACAAAAACACAGATATTTAGCAAGTTCTCCGGTTTAATTCAGATATGATTCCTCAGGATTGCAGCAGATTGATAGAGTGAGGAGCTGGGTAAGAACACATTGAACCACAGGATGGCAGCACTGAGCCTGTCACATCACACACAGGCCTTCAACCTGATGGGAATTGTATTTTAAATGAACCAGTGACGACAAGAAATACAAATAACCTGAATAGTGAATTTAAAAATGGTAGAATCCCTTTATTTTTTGGAGCTTGATCGATTCAAAGGGAATAAAGGAAAACTTGATATCATGTTTTATCTCTCCACCAACTTTCCATCCTATCGATGAAACATTAAATCTGTGGAGTAAACCTTTAACTTAAACACTGGATGAGATAATGAGTCTCTGATTAACCCCAGTGTGTGTGTGGACTGCAGAGAAAACCCACACATACAGTACATGACCCACACCTACACAAAAAGACCCCGGCCAAACTGGGATTCAAACTGGGATGTTTGCTAACCACTGCATCTCAAATGGAAGAAACCCTTTTAGATTTAATATTGAATTTACAGTGTGTCTGTCAAAACTTCATGATTAAATAAATCTCAGCAGACGCTCAGTCAATCCGCGCTTGAATAAAAAAAACACTCACACTCAAACAAACCAGCGTTCGCACATCAAAACAAAGAATCACCGTCACTGACACAGACAGAATCTCTTATTGCAATATCCAGTTTATTGTTCTCATCACACGTATCTTTACAGAACAAAGGGGTTTTCGGCAGCAGGTATCAAAGGAACCGTTTTCTGTCTCCGATCTGAAGGAGCTCGCTGCTTTTTACTCACACGTCAGTCGACTGTTTGTTCTTTGATTTAAAAACACACGTAACTAAAGACTTTACAGGAGAGTGAAGCCGCCGGGGCGACGGTGGAACCAGAGGAGATCGTGTTCTCACCCTCAGAGAATCATCTGGAAGCTGTTTCGCTCCTCGTTTGTATTTTAAGTTTGTTCTGAAGCAGCGAGTCAGTTACTGAGAGTCTGAACAAGTGAGATCACAGGCACCGACTCGTATGAAGGTGTTTCTGCTTCATTGGAACATTAAAAACTGAGACGTGACGCAGCAGAAGTCATGAGTCCGATTCAAATCCACAACTTCACGTGTGTGTGCTGTCACATGTTCCTGGGCTGGAAGGAACTGGGTTGAACAGTTAGATGGTTTGCTGGTTCCTTGATCTTTACACAGGAACCACAATCCCAAAGGATGACACTGCGTTTCCCCGTGTGCACATTTTCTATAAAGACAATATTTGAATTCTCTCTTTGTGGTTGTGAAATCTACAGAAACGCTTGTTGGGTCACAGAGTGAAATGTAAATTACGATTTTATAGTAAATTTAATGAAGGAACGACCAATCAATAATCAAGGTTAGATGAAAGACAGCTCTGTTTCTTCTTCATCGCCCCCTTGTGGCTGGCTGCAGTATAGGTCATTAACCCCACCTCCTCCATGTTAGTGGAGGTGCATGTCAGCGTTTGCATCCAGGATATTAAAAAACCTGCTCCACTTTCCATGTTGTAACTTTTGTCAGTTTTCCTCCTATGATCTTTGCTGATGTTTAAATTGGACTCTGACCAATCACCTGTTGACGTTCATGTAGATTTAACAGCAGAAACGAGAGGAAACTGTATTTTTTTTACGTTTGTCACTTGTGTTCACACACGTTCATAAAACATCGGCTCAGTGGAGACGTATCAGTACAAAGTCGAGTGGGCGTGGCTTCCTGACCGATCCAGTGTCGGCTCAGAGTGTTTCAGCACCGTCACACACACTGTTCTCCGTCAGCATCACAAAGACAGTGGAGTGTTGGTGACGCTTGTGTAAAAAAAACACACTCTCAATACAAAAAGATCTATGTACAATATCATACAAATTGTGTTAGAAAGTGGAGGTGAAGAGGGGGGGGGGGCATAGAGTAACAACGAGGGCGGGGGGGGGGGGGCATACATGTGATTGTACACGTGTGCTCTTTATTCTGGAGTGTGTTCTTCTGTGCTTGTGTTATTGTGTGTGTGTGTGTGTGTGTGTGTGTGTGTGTGTGTCATCCAGCAGAGGGAAACATTTCACAGCAGCACAGTGAGAGTCCAGATACTAACTAACGCCACAGAGAGAGAGAGAGAGAGAGAGAGAGAGAGAGAGAGAGAGGTTGTAAAGGAACATGTTCGGACACAAAAAGGAAACGGGGGGGGGGGGGGGGGTGCGTGAGTAGAAACGTGGATCCGTGGGGGGTGTGCAAATCAAAATCAGCAAAACTGTCAAACCATGTAGCGCTTGTACGTCATCCACACGCTGTATGTACATGTCAATAAATAAATCTATTTATAAAACGTCACGATAAGAAGAGAACTGCAGTGAGGGAGTTCAGGGCGAGCGAGGCCGTTCCCAAGTGAAGGAAAAACAAAAAGAGAGTCGTCATCACAGAAAGTCGAGTTCGGGTTCGAACGCTGCTCGACGCCCGGGAGAGGATTTGCTCCTGGACGTGATGCTCTTCGTGGTGATCGCCCCCTGCAGGCGGGAGCTGGGATCTGTCTCATGTGTGTGTGTGCTTCACGTCGGGTTCCGGAGCAGCTGAGGACGAATCAGACGACTCCTCTTTCATCCTGTTTGCTTTTGTCTGCTGCTTCTGCTGAGAGACACCAAGTGAATCTTTTGATCTGAGTAAACCTCACGAGGAGTCGACTGCTGCAGAGTGTGTGTGTGTGTGTGTGTGTGTGTGTGTGTGTGTGTGTGTGTGTGTGTGTGTGTTTGTGTTTGTATGCCTTACTAAAAGGATGTTTTCACGGGTGAATCTCAGCAGCACATGAATCCTTCGGGGGGGTTCTTTGGTCCGACAAGGCCGCCTCCTGACAGCGCACATCAAAGCTATGTCCTGGGAGTCGGACACGGGGGGGGGGGTGGGGGGGGGGGCTCAGTACCATGTTTAGCTTCCAGTGTGCGCCTCTTCCTTCAAACGGGTGAAAACCCATTCACACAGCTGGGTGAAGGAAACTCGGTGGACCTTCTCAGAGGTCACAGGGGGACAGCGTGCGTGCCACCGAGGACGGACGTGAACTTCACACGATCGAGTTCGTACAAAAAAAAAGTCTTTAATATGAAAATAACTGAATAAAACGAAGCACCTGACCCGGTGCTGAATGTTCGGTTTGTCTTCACTGGGCGTCCAGCAAAGAGAAAGTCCTTGAAGAGTTTGCCTATCGGTTCCCCGGGGTTGTGGAGGGCAGCAGGATGGGATGGGGGGGAGGGGGGGTTGCAGGAGAGGTCTAGACCTGCGTGGAATAGGAGCGGTGCAGCGTGGCGTAGCGCCCGGCATGGTGGGCGGCACAGGACGGCGAGTGGGGCGAGCGGGGCGACTGCTGCTGCTCCGACTGCTGCTGCTCCGCCTGCTGCTGCTCCGCCTGCTGCTGCTCCGACTGGTCTAGACTTCGCTGGAAATGGAGCGAGACGGTATGAGGACATCGGGAGTGGCGGGGAACCGATAGGGCTGATGGTCATGTGATCTCGGTGAACGGAGATCCCCTCGGAGTCTGCAGGGGAAAGAGAGTGTGAGAAAGAGAGAGAGAGGACGGGGCAGAGAGAGGGCGAGGGAAAAGAGAAAAGTGAAGAAAAAGAATAATCCAGAGCAATGCACGGGGGATGAGGGGTGAGGAAGAGGAGGGAGGAGGAGGAAGGAGGAGGAGGAGGAGGGGAGGTGAACAGAAATAAGGCAACAGATGATGGAGGTTGTGAGGAGGGGGGCGTTCAGAATGGTTGGACGTAGGTGTTGTAGAGCGTGGAGGAGGAGGAGGAGGAGAGTGCGGGATGCTGGAGGAGAGTGAGGAACAAGGGAGCAGATTGAGAGGAGAGAGGCAGGTGGGAGACAGAGGAGAACAGGCAGTCAGGTGAGGGTTAGTGACAGGACACAGAGGACGCAAGACAGTGTCCTCATAACTGGACTACAGCCCCCCCACTGTGACAAGGTCCTGACAGAGCAGGGGACGGGACCCTCCGGGGGGACATGAGAGACGAGCAACAGGCTAACAACCATTCACACCTAGAGTCAACTAGTTGTCCTCAACTGACCTAACCCCAGCCTGTCTTTGGACCGTATGAGGACACACAAACACAGGGACATCATGCAAACTCCAGAAAATAAGAAAACATTTGTTCAGCCTTCAGATTTTCTTCCTTCCCACATGAACACCAAGGTGATGAATGGGCAACAGCATCAGCTGCAATGTGGTCAATCTACAGCAACACAGGTATTGAACTTTCTTTAGTGAACTCTAATCATGAACCATTCGGCATCGTGGGAGTTTTAAGTCTCTGGGTTATTTTGGAGGTCGGGGGCTGAAAGGCTTTAGTTTAGTTTTGAAGAAAGAACTTGAGGGAACCTCCACAGTCTCTTATACGGTGTTAACTTGGTGTAAAGCTGCTTTGAGACCTGCACTGAACTCTGGATAATCTCCAGACATTCTCCAGAGGGACTGTGTGTAGAACGCAAACGTCCGACTCAGGGGTGACAGACTTTCTCTGGAGTTTCTCCTGCCAGCCTCCTAGTAAAAACTCTGGATACTGCCTGAGTGTGCTCATAGGAGATCCCCAGGGGGATTCACTGTGAGCAAGTAGGCGTGTTTATGATGATTCTAGATCTGTAACACTGAAGTGTCCAGGAGTAAGAAAGCGTCTCTTTCTTAAACAAGCAACACACCTGAGTTTGTTCAACTCTGTGTCTGAAATAGAAACGCAACTCATTTCACCAGTAGAACAAATCTCAGTTGAAGCCGTTAACAGGCTCGTGTGTGCAGAAATGCAAAGGGATCATTTCAAGTGTTTCTGGTGGGGCGGGGGTGCAGCATGCGTGTTTGGGGGATTGGCGAAAGGAGGACAATGGATTCAGTTCAGACACATGGTGTGTGTATGTGTGTGTGTGTGTGTGTGTGTGTGCTCCTCTTCGGGTGAGCGCAGCCGGGCCTCACAGCCTAACCCTGCCCCTTACCTGAGGACCACTTAACTTTTCAAGTGGACTCTCCACACAGGGAAGCGTCACCATGGGCATGCCCAGCACGGAGTCCGGGCGCTGGGGTCGAGGAGGAGCGAGACCGGGCTGCAGCTGCTGGAAGTTGTTGATCACACAAGTCACCTGGGAAAAGATAAATATACAGATATTGAAGATGATAGACAAAATCATCAAAGTTCAATTCAGGGGTGAAGGTCATGAAGGTCATGCACGATGAAGACAGAAAGCCTTCTCACCAGAAACACAGCGATGGCTCCTCCAGTGAAGAATCCGGCCAGGACGTCCGCCCAGTGGTTTCGGTACTCGGCCACCCGGACCACGCCCACCAGCACGGCCATGCAGAGCAGGGTGAGGCTGATGGTGGGCTTGGTCAGCCGCGTGCCTTTGGTCTTGAACACCAGCGTCACGTACATCTGCAGAGAGGAACAAGAAACACATGAAATACACACATGAGGTGTAGGAATCTGAAGTTCTTCATTTTACTGGTTTAAAAGCTGCCTGTTTAACACATTGATTCAGTGTTTGTGTGAATTAATCAAATGAGAAATGATCCTTTGGGAGTTCGGAGGCGTGAGAGTTGAATCAATGTTCTTATTTTTCAGATTGTTGGTTTCTCAAAGCGAGAGAAAACCCCTCAATAACTCAATTTAAAAAAGAACAAAGTGAGAAGATCAAAGGAGAAGCAGTGGGTTCACTGGGAGTTTCACACCAGTACAGACAGCGACCTACCACTGTGTACACGGCGGAGAAGACGCTGAGCGCCGCGTCCTTCGAGGGGAAGGATTTACGTGCGGACATGACGACCAGCGGGTTGCCGGTGCAGGCCCGGCGCTCCGTGATGTACTGCATGGTGGACTGGCAGCCCAGCGCCGTGTAGTTGGGTCGGCAGGCGGACAGGAAGTGAGGCGTCTGGTTTCCTGTCACGACCTGACCGGCGTTGGCGAAGATGGCGGTGGTGAACAGGCCGAAGGCGTAGACACCTGGATCGATGGATACAGTGAATAAACCAGAATAACCAGATGGGTGTTCCATATACAAACAGAACAACAGACAGAACAACAGACATTTGTGATATTAGAATCTTCATACCACAACGCACACAGTACCAGACTCTGTAGATTTCAACAGGAGATACAGAAACACACATTATTCAAACGACCGTGATATGAAAAGCTCGACGGGATTAAACAAGTTGTGTTGGAAGCTTTCATCTCATCACGATTCAGCTTATGCAGATTTACAGGCTGCTAAAAATTCACAAGCGTCTTCCTGCCGTGAACCCGAATATCTTAAATCACAGATTACACCGAAGATCGTTATCCAATTAACGAGTGAAACTCCGAAATGTAGCAGGTCGCGTTCTTACACGTCGACCTCGTCTTTCATCTGGTTTAGATCTTTTTCAAACAACACACACACGCACCCACAGACTCACACACACACACACTCACACAGAGCAGGGAGGCTGTGTGAGACAAAGCGTGGCGCTCACCTAGGAAGCGGATGATGCGTCTCAGCAGGGGGTTGAAGTAGCAGCAGTCCGCCGTGACGATGGTCTTCTCCTGGGTTCCCTCCGCCTTGAAGAAGAAGGCGCACAGCTCGCCAACAAGGATCTGGAGAGCAAACACACAACTGTCTCGTTACACTCACATACACACAACTAGATGTTACACGAGAGCAGATCTTCTCTTTTATACGAGACAGTAAATGTCCGTCGCTACAGGACATTT
>NW_026519038.1:0-15868 GCF_947347685.1 Pleuronectes platessa
AAAAATCCTCTTACATCACTGTCGGTGGTGTTGCATCACGCAACCCCCCCCCCCCCCCAACACACACACACAATGTCTTCCAGGCCTGTTTGCTTGTTGACACGTGTCTTTGAACAACCGGCTGTATTTGAACATGTCAGATTCTCCGGTCGACACAACAGACCTGACTCCCTTCATCATTCTTCAGCTGGCGACTGCTCTGTAAACTTATTTCATAATCTTTCAAATGACTACATCAGCTCTTTGATCTGCCAGTGCACACGATCTGTCATAAAACCATTATCAGATGTCGACTCCACGAGCAGAGAGAGAGAGAGAAGCAGCGCGGGGGGGGGGGGGTTCCTGATCCAAGTTTTTAAAAACCACCGGATCTCTCACTGTATATTAATGTTTCCAGTGGATCAGAGATTTGATCGTCACACGGTGTAGCTGTCACGTCTCCGGTTCTCCGGCACAAAGGACCCGAGTACAGTTACTCCATGAGGAGCGTGTCTCTGTCGGGGGGGAACCTGAGCCGGCCCAAACATCGTAGCTCATATGTTGAGCCATCAATTATGTACAATGTGAACGGCATCACGTTTTTCTGTAAGGCGGGGCGGGGCGGGGGGGGGGGGGGGGGTCTGATGGTGTTATACATACATATCACCCTGTGTGCCTGGTGAGCTGGAAGCAGACGGTGGTTTTTTGCCCCTGTCTCACATCACATGGTCGGATTTTTGGGGAATATTAAATTTGGAGCTGATCGGTCTAAAGGTCGACGTCAACAAAATATCAACAATATTCCAGTTGTCATCTTTCCCATAACGTATACAGATTCCAATCCCTCCACTCGGTGTATCGGTCGATACAGAGTACAGATCCCACATCAGTTATATTACAACTTATAGAACGTGTTTTAACAGCTGTATGGTTCCAGCCCTTTATGGAAGTCATTGATTGTTGGACTCTCCGATGCCCGACTCTGTGTTTTCAGTAGCATCTGAGGATTGGAGTTATTGTTATTGGAACAGATGACAAAAAAAAAACATGGAAAAGAGATGTCTCCACAAATAATCAGGCCTGAGGGACAGTGAAGGAGTCAGAAAATGACATCATGCATAGTTGAAGGTTTCTCCGAATCCCATAGGACCATAGACACGACCTAATTTATCATCATCATACTAATATGAATTCACAAAATGACATCATATAGTATACATAGTAATATTTCTCACCCAAAAACCATCAGAGACACAATCTACAGTTTATTTACATCGACATCATTCGTCATCCTGCAATATAAAAGTTATGAAACTTCTTCTTTACAGTCCTCAGAAGTAGAGATAGGGTTATATATATGTAGGACATTCTCCCCCCCCCTGATGCGTCTCACTCTGTGGTCGATGTGACGCACTGGGATGAGGATGTCAGTGAAAGGCCAGCAGCACAACTTCATGTATCATGTGGTCCACTGGCTCCACGCGGCCCAGCGATGAGTCATTGAGCTCTTTTTACTAATAGAACTAAATCAAGATGGAGGCTTCACGCTCGCTTTCACAAAACTTCTGCTGTTTGAAGTCGAGACACTTGTCCCGAGTCGACTGGAGGACGTCTCGTGGGCAGATGCATCGGCTCGGGGGGCGATGGATAAGAGTGTGAAGGATGCAGATGTGTTGACTTGAGGAGGCTTCTTGAGTGTGAGCTACTCATGAAGCCCCCCCCGACTGGCAGGAACAGGGCATATGTGCACAATCAGAGAACTTGGCAGAGCGGCCGGTCAGAGTGCGAGGCTGCCAGGACTGACGCTCCTTCCTGCTGTTCCCCCGCCAGGCCTCTACTCCAATGTTGTTGTGCTTATCTGGCGAGGAGAGGAGGGAGGAGAGGAGGGAGGAGGGGAGGAGGGGGGGGGAGGGAATTGGCTTGAACTTATGACAAAGTCAAAGCCGGTCCAGATCAGCTGGGAAACTCTGGCTGCTGTGAGTTCATCAAGCTGCAGCTGAGCTCCTGGATGTCTCTCCAGCGTCTCTACTACAGTTTATTTACTGTTCCGTGTTTGTGTTTGTTTTCATTCCTGCCAGCATTGATTTAGCAGGATATCTATTACCACTTCAAATCGGGCTGTTTGGGAACGTGACAGGAAACACGCACTCATCCTGGTGATTGTCAGCCGCCCCTGTGAGCCACGAGCTTCTTCACTCGACCTATTTAACCTTATTTATTGCACATTCCTGGGCCGGTATAGAACCTACAGCGTCAGAGTTTCCCACCGGATTAGATTCTGTCTGTGGTTGGTGGGGGGGGGGCTGGACTCAGGTCAGCTCAGGTCGGTGAGGGCTTATTATTGTGAGAGGCCAGGGAGGCCGGTTACAGCACACACACGCACACAGCATGTTCTTATGTGTGTATGTTCTGCCTGCCCTTCTGAGAACTGCCTGCCCGTCACAGGGACACGCACACAGCTGAAGGTTTTAACCATCCGCAGCAGGAGGGCGGGGCTTGGCACAGGAGGGCGGGGCTTGGCACAGCCGCCGCAGGTTGCACTTGATGTGGGCGGGACTTCTCCTGGTGGCTAATCGGCCTATGACAAACAGGGCTGGTGAGAGACAGAGAGAGAGAGAGAAGTGTGTAGTAATTCAATATGCTACAGTAAGCAGGTTTGTTATGTTAATTATATGTGCGAGATGTGTTTATTTTGTATAGTTATGATGGGAAATATTTGAGCTTGCATAACCAGAAGAGCAGCTCGCACACCAAACATATATCTAATCAATCTGCACACACTTTATAGATATCATTTCATAGATATTTATTAGGATCCATGAATTGTATCCTGGGAAATAGGTAAAAGTGCCAAAAACTCGGACTAAACTATTTCATGTCTCAAAATTACCTGAGTTATTATTTAAATTAGGAATCTGATATAAAAATAAATGAAGAAGATAATGAATCTGATCATTCAGTGACACATGTTGTTACCATCGGTGTCCTGGTTGGATTCCCAGCTAGGCATGTTTCCATCTGGTGGGAGCGACCCTGTTCTGGTCTGTTGGTGTCGACTCCCCCAGAGGAGCGCTGCCCTGACCCCCCCCCCCCCCCCCCCCCCCCGCATGAGGAGGTGCTGAAGGACGCGGGGCAAAGGTCAGCGACTGCACGCCTTCACAGGAATACTGTCACGGGAGAAAACCACGTCCACCCTCTTGTCTCCTTTCAGAGCCAGAATCATTAGTCGAAGATTTGACTGACCTCGGGTCAGCCTGCATTGAGCGGCTTGCCCGTCTCGCAGGATGGTTTATGGATGGACGGCGACCTCACCGCTGAGAGAGAGGACGGAGAATAGGAAGTCAGGTGGTGTCAGGCCGGGTAACAATGTCCCTGCTGCAGCTGGCACCCGTCCCGTCCTGCGTCCCCTTCAGACGTCCCCCCCCGACACCTCGTGCAGCTCCGCTTGGCAAGAGACTCGCTTACATTCAACAACAAGTGTTTGTGATTATAATCTCACTTCAGCTCCCTGTACGAATCTGTTCAACTCTAGATTATGATAATAAATCCTTTCTTTTACCCTCGAACCTCGAAAAGTACTGTAGCTCTGACAACTGAATTTGATGCACTTGATTAACGTCAGCTGGAAGGTACATTTAGAGCAATCAGCAGTTATTTAAATGTACTTTTAATGGATATTTATATATAATAATTCACTCAGTCACTATGACTGGATTCACTCTCTCCTTCTCTTTCCTTGTGATCTTTTAGCGTCAGCAGGTCAGCAAGGTGCAAAATGTTCACAGCAAAACCAGCAGGGTTCTGTCACTTTAATCATCCTTCTCACTATCTCCTGCCGCCGCCTGTTTAATATTGTTGGAGCGACTTAAAGGTCACCGCAGCCGGTGACACCATCTGGTCGCCTGTCGGCTCCAACATGGACCCGCGTCCGGGGCTTCGCTTGATGAAGTCCTCCCCGTGTCCCTCGCTGTAGATCCACCGGTGTCACCTCTCCGACGGGGACAATGCACTCACACAGCAGCGCTCACAGACGAATAGGCAGCAAGGTCGACACCCCCCCCCCCCCCCCCCCCCTCCTGCGTCTGAGAGGCAGGAGTCTGGGGCGGTGGCAGAGTGCTGTGTCATGGCTGAGGACATAATGTACAGCACATTATGGATTCTGTACCGTGACTGTAGGGTAGCAATCAAGCTGCAGCCAGACTTTAGACAAATAAGGGAGTGACTCTGATAAGTCTGGCTTTAGAATTCACCTTTTGACATGACAATGAAATGAATCATATCATAAAGCACAACGGGTATGTTATATAGATAGGAGGAGGGGGGGGGGGGTGTGCTATATGGAGTAGAACAGTGTTGCAGAACTCACAAGGTGGAACCACACAATTAGACAGAGATTCATTCTCAGTCGGTCTCTCTCTCTCTCTCTCTCTCTCTCTCTCTCTCTCTCTGTTAATCGATTCTCTGGTTTTCAATGCAGAGTTATGGGCTGCAATTAATCTTTTTTTTATTTTCAATTATTGATTAGTTATGTGCTGTTTGGCTCATTGTGATGCATTTAAATCGCTTTTCTTGTCTAGAAATATTAAACTAAGCCCCTGAGGAGATGGAACCAGTAAATGTTTGTTTGATCAATATTTACAATCTGTTAAATACAGCCACTGATCCACAGAACTGAAGACAACACGTCCAATCACGCTTTATTAAAACACAGGAACCTATTAAAACCTCTGCTTGATTTATTTTATATTGGTTTAAAGTAGAATCTCTTCACACATCGTCCAGACAGTACAGTACAGACCTGCTGGTACAGACCTGCTGGTTCAGACCTGCTGGTACAGACCTGCTGGTTCAGACCTGCTGGTTCAGCTCTGTTTCTCTGTGACAGTGACTGGTGCCTGCAGCACAGCGATGGCGATCCCGTGTCCCTGAAGAACATTATGATGCAGCTTCTCTCTGCAGCTTCAGCTCTGAAACCAGATCGTCCACATGCTGCTGCAGAAATAAGGACATCAATCAAACTTAATGATGATGTGGACTCACCTGGGCGGGGGTGTGCGCTCTGCTGAGAGCCGTTCTGGTTTAGCTGTGGGAGGTAAATTACTGAAACATCATTTCTGTTTTCAGCAGGCTTATATTTAAGTGGCAGCAGTAATAGTTTGACACTTTGGAACACATGTTTAAAATAGCAGGATATATAACTGTATATATATATATATATATATATAAATAACATCATCATTGACAGTTGAGGCTGCAGGAGAATCCTTTATTTCCCACTGCCAGTCTTCCTTATAAAATAAAAAAAAAAACGAATCTCACTCCCTCCCACTCAGATGCTGCTGGCGAAATGTTCAGGGCGTTTACCACATGTCATTTCCTCCCCCCTCCCCCTCCCCCCCCTCCTCCCTCCTCCCTCCTGTCTCTGTGCATCTAGAAGAAGAAGAAGAAGAAGAAGAAGCTGCACACGCAAACCCTGAAAGAGAGAAACCTCATAGGGTCACATTACATGCTTGAGTGAGATGAAGTCTTTGTGTGCTGAAGGACTTCTGTGAATTCAGAGGCTTTTTGCAACATGTGTTACTTTGTGTGCTTTCATTGACATTCCTGTGAGAAAGTACAGATCCCATCATATCAAACCACACTTATGTCTTTTTAAAAGGATGAGTGATGGAGACTCTCTTTCTTTGAGAAGTTCCAGGACCATTCCTCCCGTTTCTCTGATTCCATTACCTGCACTTTGTGAGTTTCGATCTGAGACGAGCTTTGTCCTCGTGCAGAAGTCCCCGACGAGCGCTGAAGACAACAATCGACCGTCCCTCCGATTATCTGACGGCCTGATTGAGATTTAAAAGGGGGACGTGTGTTTCAAGTTGTAGCGTGTTTGTCATTGTTTAGGAGAGCGCACGGGGGTCGGGACAAATAATCAATATGGCAATATACAGTCCGAGGCTCCTTGTCTGTCCCTGTGTTCCTCCTGCCACACTCACTGGGTTGTCCTCTCGTGGGAGACGTCTTCTACTCAGCGCTGGTCTGTCTCCGCCAGGTAAACACTGAGCTGTTTGAGTGAAGGTGCAGATGTGTGAGTATTTTGTCTGTGCGTCTCGAGGCTCAGTTTGTGTGTGTCTTGGATCATTGTTGCATCTCAGCTGCGACGTTGTGTAAGGTGGCAACAACGGCGAATGTCAAGATCTGCTCTCGTTTGTGTGTAACCGGTCCCTGATTGGACATCATGTTGCTGATTCAACGGTGTGGTCATATTTTCAGACCTTGTTGTGTTTTTTACGAGGTGTCTGTTAGATTCCTGTTTTCCGAGCCCGGGTGGAGACACTCTGGGACGACTCCACCTCGATGAGCTCGGGGACAGTCTTCACGTTGAGCAGTGTGTGCAGCTCGTTGTCATTTGTACTGTACGGTTGCAGATGGGCGGGGAAGGGGGACGGGGGGACGAGGGGACTGGGGACGGATGACGGCTACAGATTCATAGATAATAAACCCAGAGCGACATGTGGCATCATGTGGTCAGTCACATGGTTTGCTGGTTTGATGTTTACCAACCACTAACTCCTAAATGTGTCTTATTGTGCTATAAAACACACTTTTAATGGGGAGCGGATAAATAGGCTGAATGTGTGTTTGCCTGCAGAACGGGAAACTAAATTCCTCTGGTTTATTTTTGGACGTGCATGTGATTGCATGAATGCATCTATTTAAATCATCGTGTGCCCCCTCGCCAAAAAAAAAAAAAAAAGAAGGTTTAATTAGGCTGATGTAATTACAGTTGGTAGAGTTTCAAATGTGAACCTCATCATGTGGTGGAGTTTTGCTGCATCAGACAGCTCCTTGTGTTTCACCTCGTCACACATGTTGTGAAGGGCCTCACTGAGGAGCCCTGTGCAGCCGGGGCCCCTGCAGAGCGCTGGGTTATGTTAATAACATGGCTGCACAAAGCAACTGTCTGCTTTCATTATGGAAGAGTGTCGGGCTCATGGCTCCTGCTCCCCTTTCTGTTTCTTTGATATCCCTTCCCTCCTCTTCCACCCAGTTCCTTCCTTCCCCCCCCTCTGCTCCCCTAATGTTGGCCCTTTGATTTCCCCCTCCCCCCCCTCCACTGTGAGGAGAGGTGGACTAATCCTCTGAATCAAATGTGTCACCTACTCTAAGCAGGAATGAATAGACCCTAGATTACCACTGGACACTAATCGCATTTAGCCTCCACGATGATAGCTTCTGTTCTGGGGCCGGGCTGATTTAATGCACGTCTTGTGCTGTGGTGGTGGTGGTGGGGGTGGGGGGCAGCTGTTGTTGTGCACCTGTTGAGCTTCTTCCTTCCCTTTCCCCCCCCCGACATTCTGCAATAAGAAGCATATTGATGGGCCATAAACATATGTGTGATTTGCACAGATTGGCAGGAGTCAAGTTTGCTTTTTAAACGCATGTATAAAGGGCTCAGTGTTGCTCACTGTACTTAACAACTGCAGGGGAAGAGAAGCCGACAGGTCAATGTCAACTGCACGTGTAGAAATGTAAAAAAGCCACTAAATGCAGCTGAACCTCCAAGGTTCACCACTTAACACCTTCTATCTTTAATGCACACAGAAATCAGAGAGTAGGGGCTATAGAGGATAATGTGTCGCACTCTTTCCGTGACCTTTCCTAGACAGAGGAACATGAAACCTGGTGGAGGGATGTGGTACTGCTCAGGGAAGAAGCCATTAGACTCGGGTGCAGATCCGGAGGCGGATCCAGGACTTTCTTAACATTAAGACATTTATTGACCTTTTTAGTAATTTCTAAGGGAATAATCCATGAAACTAAAATTAAATGAAACTGGTGTCCACACTATTGATGCGGCCAAATTTATTTTAAGACTCCACTTCACAGCCTCTGGCTCCAAATGACACGACCAGAGATATGTTCACTTAGTCCATCTCTATACCCAGCCCTTGGTCTGACATGGAAAATTATCATAGCTCAAGCCAGTATGTGATGGTTATTAACAGTTTTCTAGAAACTATAGGATAAAGGATGAACGTGCTGGAGTCTCTGGGCTGAACACGTTATAGAAAATGTTTCAAGATGATAATCACGTGGATCGACCACACGTTTGAGACGTTCATTAACGTAATGGACTCATTATCTCAAGAGTGCAGGTGTCATGAGATCATCTTTTACGCCTGTCCAGCTTTCTGTTTGCCTGATGAGATTTGAATGTGGGTGTCCATGGATTTTTGTCGCTGGCTCCCAGAGAGAATGAATGAGTGAATCCTGTGTGCAAGGCTCAAGAAAGCAAATGCAAACGACTGCTCATTTCTGTAATTTAGAAAGAAACCCCTGTTTCTACATCTTCCTCCTCCTCCTCCCCCTCCTCCTCCTCCTCCTCCACGCCGCTCTCTCTGCAAAGCTTTGAGTGCACCGTAGGGAAATCTATCTGCTGCCGTACCAACAGTAAATTTATCTTTTTGACAAGCCCTGTTGCATTGTCTTCTCCCTGCTCACCATGACCTTCTCACCCCCCCCCCCCCCCCCCCTTTCCGTCGCCTTGAACCATCCAGCTGTTTAGCGTCCCATCAACGGGGGCCTTGTGTTCCTCGATCTCTCGCTCTCACTGTCTGTCCATCTTCGTCATCCCCCCTCTCTCTCTCTCTCTCTCTCTCTCTCTCTCTCTCTCTCTCTCTCCGTATCACCGTCCTCCCTCCTCCCTCTCATCTTCCTTTGCTCATCTTCCTCAGAGCGCTGGGAGATTTTATGGCTGCTCATATAGTTGAATCTTTGACGGGGAGCAAACGACCACCCTTGGAGTGACAGTATGAACGTGTGGCTACACCCCCCCCCCCCCCCCTGTCTCCTGCCTTCCTGTCCCTTCTCATTAATAGAAAGAGACGGCCTCGGGACATTCGCTGTACTTGAGGATTTTTGGCCTTGCACGTCCATTTATGTGTGAATAACAGGTTTTATCCAGAGTTACATTCATTGCACATGTTTGAACAATTGCTTCCTGATGTTTTCGGGGGTGTGTGTGTGTGTGTGTGTGTGTGGGGGGGGGGGGGGTGCATCTCAAGCTTTATAGGCCGGTTGAAGAATGCATTCAAACCCAGAACACGTTTTGTTTTGAGCCACGTGAAACGGCTGAAACACAACGACGTCCCCGACGCACACCAGCTCCAGATGGCCAGCACACAATTCCCGTAAGCAATGTTTACATGTGTGTGTGTGTGTGTGTGTGTGTGTGGCTGTGTGTGTGTAGCAGTGCTGGGATGATGATGATGATGATCCCAGCACTGACGCACATCGAGAACCACAGACGTATGACAATATTCATTCCAGAGGGACTCCACACCTCGCTGGAGGTATCACCCCCCCCCCCCCCCCTTCCCAAGAGGTCCTGTTTAACCAACATCCAGAGAAACACCCTGATACACAGGAAATTAGATTTTGCACAATCAGCCTGTTTGCTAATCCCCCCCCCCCCCCCCCCCCCCCACACACACACACACACACCCGAGAGGGCATATTTAGAAATGAGATCACACCATTTCTTTTGATCTCGGAGACGGGATCTCGGCCCCTATTAGTTAAATAAAGTGGTTCAGTCGTCCAATCCTTAAATAAAGTGATGTGCTGGATTCTCAACGGCGATGTTAATTATCATCTCGCACAACATACTTCAATTGACCCTTTTAACTAAGCTCAGTCTGATCTGTAACTCATTCGGTGGTTGGTGTGTTAGCTCCAGTTCGGCCCTGGTACCGCGGTGGGCCTGGTCGGGTTTTGGCAGCTCTCACATCTCAGTGCAAAACAATTCCTTTTGTGCGTAAGTTGTGTTTTTGGTCGGGTTGTGTTTGAGCTGAATGAATCGGGGCCTGATTACATGGATGAGAGATGGATCTCTGAACCCTCTGTCCACACTAATGCAGATGTTTTGCAAAACAAGTTTCTCACCCAAAACGCACAATGTGTCTGGAGTCAGAGATTTAAACACAAATGCATCTTGAGAATGTGTGAAACCCGGGGAGCCTTAACGTATCTGGAGCCTCAGTGAGTGTGGTGGTTATAGTGTCCATGTCGTGCCTGCTCTCTCTCTCTCTCTCTCTCTCTCTCTCTCTCTCTCTCTCTCTCTCTCTCTCTCTCTCTCTCTTTAACAATGAAAGACTTTCTCTCTCGTCGTTCTTCTCCTGCCAGACGAGTCCTCCCCCCCCCCAGGCTGCTTGTGGCACTGAGGCTCAAGAATCGCTGCAATTGTTTGATAGTGTTTTTATCCTTAATGCAAACTGGTTTGTTTATGCTCCTCTATCCAAAAGAAGAAACGGGGCTCTCAGATATTACATCTCTTCTACTGCTTGTTTTTGATCCAGTGAGATGGATGAATGTTCAGTGTCACTGGAGGAAGAGGAGCGAGGGTGAGGAGGGTGACGAGGAAGATTAGAGATAGAGAAGTGTTCCCGAGGAGAAGGAGCCCTGTTTTTCATGTGAACTCTTCCAAGACCACTGACAGGGGATCTGCTTCACACCACAGCGCAAGAATTTCCATGATGCAATGTGCTAATGCCAAGTAGATGTGTCAGATCTTTAAATTACAGGGGTTCCTCCAACCAGTGGAGATAAATACTCGACCCGAATCATGGCAGTGTATATTTAAGCTTTAATCTCTTCAGCCTCGACCTCACGAGTTGCTTTTTAAAAGTTGCATTCTGAGAGAGATTATTTCTGGATGTGTCTAAAAGTGCTTCGCCCACCTAATCGTCGATTGGGATGAAGTCGCCACGAAAGCAGCCGCTGTAATTTGGGCCTTGGCATGTTAAACTGACAAAATGCCCCCCCCCCCCCCCCCTAACACACACACACACACACACACATCTCAGCGCCATGTTTAGCCTCGGTCGGCGTCATCAGAAGATTGTCTCCCCGAAGCAGAGCAGCAAGGCAGGATCTGATCTTTTCCACCCACCATCATTCAAAGTCCTGACAGGCCAGTGAATTCCCCTACCCCCCCACCCCCCCCACCACTAACCAGCAGATCAAAGCCTTACATGTGCCACCAGAGAGGGGGTGTACTGGTGAACTTGGGGCCCATGGACAGAATTTACCCTCAAGACGTTTTGGGTTGGATTGTCGTGTGAAGTGGGAAGACTTTATCTGCCTCTGTCTTTGGACTCGTGGTGAGATCTCGGTGTGGGGGTGCTTTCACTTTCAGTCGCACACAACTCAACAACAGAACAACCTCCTCTCCTCGCTCAGCTAACAACTGTTGTTGGTGTTGTGCAGTTCTGACGTCCCACAACTCGAGAAACTTGTTGAAAGTATTTGCAAGGCAGATTTGACAGTCCCCTCCCCCCCCACGTTGTAATTGTAAAGATGTCCTGAAAGTTGTGTACTGCTTGTACCGTGTGACCATTGCGTCAGACTGGTAGAGGTCAAACCACTGGTTAAGACCCTGATCATATACTGGGGAACACATGATCTCACATTGCAGCAGGATCAGCTCAGATTCACTGTATATTGACCTGTCAGTGTAAATATAGCACAAGTATGTGAGCTTACTAAACACTGCATAGGTCATCTCCACAATGCATCTTGCATTAGAGCCTATAGCACATGGTATCCAATGTTTGATCCCCCCCACCCACCCACACACACAGAACTTTCCTATTAATATACAGTAATACCAGCTGATTAACAATCACATTCAAAGGCTGTGAGGGAGCCGCCATACTGTCTCCTGCCTACAGTTCAATTGTGATGTTCCATTTGAAGTTATTTTAACATTTAATAGTTGAATATTTGATCTTTGAATGCAATTTAATTGTTATATGTATAAAAAATATATATAAATACATATTTATATTAACAGCAGTGAGCCCATACATCCAATGGAGCAAGTATATTTGATATAAACGACACTATTATTTCTAAAATGTGTGGTTAACAAAGTAAATATGAGCTCAAATGTGGCCACAAGCAGAATACATACCATTATAATATATATATGCATATTGTGCTGTAGTGAAATGGACACTGTTTCTATTTTTAAATATCTAATGGAGTATAGTATTACCTCTTTGCCACCAAACCCTGATATCACCGGATACTTACAGTGGTTTTCTGAAGCCTCACATTGAACTCAAGGGATATTAACAGGTTCTCAGAATGCAACTGTCAATAATATTCTCATATCTGACAAGTTAATTGACATTTAGGTGTAAAAGTCATTGGAGAAACCCTTTAAATCTCATTAATAAAATACATAGTAGTTGATTCGTGGAGTTCAGAGTAAGCACCAACCAGAGGATTCAGTTTGGGTTCTTCTGGCCCGACACTGGTTAACCACCTGTCAGATTTGTGCCTTGAGAATCCACACTGCACGGGGGGGGGGTTGGTTTTAGGCCCGGCGGGGGGGCATCATATGACTGCTCCTCGGCTGAGCGTCCTTATTGTCCGCCGGTTCCCCTCGCAGTGAGCCACCTCTCTCTCTCTTTGTGCCCTGTCTCCTCTGCCCACACAGGCCTGCAGAGGAAGAGCCCTCCAGCTAATTCAAGACCTTCCAGTGGAATTTCACTGAGACAATGGCGTCTATTCATGGCAGCAGGACGGCGAGAGGGCCCTGCTGGCAGCGGTAACAGCATCGCTCCGAGGAGTTAGCAAAATGAAGAGACTTCACTTTGAAGCTCGTCCTCCTCCAGAGCGGTCGACCCGGAGCGATGAGGCTCTGTCGTCACGCCCCCCCCCCCCTCTCCCGTCGCCTCGGGCTCGGTCCTTATGTTTCCAGAGGAGCAGGAGGATGGATGGATGGGGAGTGGGCCCCTGTCACAGACTGTCAGTGCAGGGGGGCTGAATAGTTGACCCTCCAATCTTAGCGTGTTGTCTTCAGTCGGTGGATCTGGTGCCGATGTGGCACATGTGACCTTCAGGGCACTTTTCAGCTCAGTCGCAACTCTGCACAGATGTTCACGGCCCAGAATTCCCTTGTGTCAACTCGGTGTCTGACCTCCGGCCTCATCTATTAGCAGAATTAGTCTCTTCTTTGCCGTTCATCCATCCACCCACCATCCCACCATCCCACCATCCCATCATCCCACCATCCCACCATCCTCTCTGCAGCATTTCTATAGGAAGATATATCTAAATATCCGGGAACGAGGGGCGTTCCCTTCATGTGGCAAACATTAAATGCAGCCGCTCCTTGTATTTACACGTGTAAACACACCTGTCACAAAGGATACAGGTGCTATTGTCTCTTAACCGAACTTCTCCTTGACATTTCTTCTGATAATGATAATTATCCATCGCCGTGTGAGCTGCTCTTTGATATTTGCAGGAGCTCTTTCCCTCTGTAGTCGGTGTAACTGTGACTCGGAATCTGTTGATCGTGAGAGAGACGTTTCTGCATCCGCCATAGATTGAATGAATTCTGTGGGAAACGCTGTATTTGTGCTTTTTCTAATCGCAGTATGAAACTTGATGAGAGTTCAGTTTCGACTTGGGGAAACAGTGATCGATCCAAAAGAAAGAGAGTCATTCCTGTAATTGAAACATTTTAAACCCCACTCCACTTCCCGTGAAGCTTCAGCAGACGGAGGTCACTCAGATCCTGAAGACGATAATAACGTGACCTCAACTTAACCTGCTTCTCCTCAACTTGACAAATGGGAAAATAAATAACTTTTTTCATATTTCCCAAAGCTGCTGCCTGCGTCCTGTGGACTTCCTCAGGCGTGAAGGGCTGTTTTTGAATAAGTGAGCAGTGAGGTAAATGAAAATGACTGAACAAGAAGGTCATCACGCTGATGCACAATCATATTAAAGTCCAAGGTTTCATAAATCAGTCTTGCTCTGGGACTTCACAGCAGATAAATTACCTAATACAGTCCCAGATGTTAAAGAGATTCAAACCTTGGCACAAACCATTTTCTAAATGTTTGATTGGTTTATTTTATCTCCCTGTGTAAATCCCCATGTGGACCGACCCTGTTATCCACACACAGGGTTAATGTTAAATTTACAGATATCAGCCCGGACGTGAGCACACACACACACACACATTGTTAGAAATCACTTCCTAATCTCACATGTGGCCACATCCAGACAAACCGACGAGCGTGTGCACGTGCACGTGGTCTTGTGCACGTGCACGTGGTCTCGTGGACCCGTGGAGACATCACCAGCTTCCTCTTTCCTCTGCCGACTGAAAAACACTTCAGCTTGGTTGCTCTTCTTTCCTTCCTCTCTCCTAGTGCCTCACGTTTTCTGGATATTGTCTCATTAAGTCTCCCTCTCTCTGTGTGTTTGTGTTCTGTAAAGTGCGTTTGATAATTTCTTCATTCGGAAGCTGTATTTGTTTTTAATAAACCTCACCAGAGAATAGACGTGTTTAATGTTTAATAGAATATCTGAAGTTGTAGTGAAGCGGAGTGTGTTTGACATTTAGCTGACATGACAGTATTACACTGAAACCACTGAGTTTCACTGACGTCTTGTAGCTTCTATTAAACTTTTAATTTAGAACAACTGTAATAATCCAAGAGGATTCATTCACGTAGAAGACGCAGATGAATATTTCCTGCAAGACGCCACCCCCCTCACCAGAAATGTTCTTCATATGTGAAAGGCCAAAGTCCGGAGAAGGTCCATTAATATCTAAAAATGTCTTAAATATGAAGGTACATCCCACCAGCCACTGGAAAATAAGCAAATTATTCTTATTTGCCAAGTTTCTTAAATATCCTTCTCCCCTATTTGTGTGAGAAATTGACATGTTTCATTTCATTCTTGGAAAGGGAAGCAAGATTTTCCCATATGTCTTCAGTTATGTTCAAATTTGCCAACTTAGCTTCTTATGTGAGTTGCTGGGAGTCCAGTGAAACCAGTTTGTGTTGCGTGAATTCTAAAGTGTCAAAGTCTCCAGTGGCTGACATGAGCAGCGTGTCCCTGCACCAATCATTACATGACTGTGACCGGGGGGCCATAGATGGATGTTTGTCCTTCATGTGTCTCTGTGAGGTAAACACACCGAGGCTCCTGAGGACAAAGACATACTTTCACATGAAGAGGGGGGTGGGGGGTGGAAGAAACAGACGGAGAGGAGATATGAATAGAACAACAGAGGGGGGGAAATGTAAAGCGAAGGAAAGGCTGACATGTAATGAGCAGTTAAGAGAGAGGAGGGGGGGGGGGACAATAGCCAGGTCTTCAAAGTAGGTGAGAGTGTCGCGGGGTCGAGAGCGAGAGAGGAGAGCGGAGGGTAAAGAAAGTCAAGAGGGACGAGTCAGAGAGAGAGAGAGAGAGAGAGGGGGAGGATGGGCGGCTGTCCTCGCCCGCCTTTGTACTGTACGGCCCTGTTTGTTTTCTATATGCTGTTTCCCTCCCCGTCCTCCCCCCCCCCCCCGCCTCCCACCCTGTGTCTCAGCTGCTCACCCCCCCCCCCCACTAACAATCCTCTTTCTTCATTCCTTCCAGGGCGGAGACGAGGCGGACCACACAGCGCAGGAGGCCCGAGGAAATCATTAACCACACACAGACACACTGAACAGCACTGGTAGGTGGCGCTCTGCCCGTCTGCCCGTGTGTTTATTACATTATGTTTATTACATTGTGTTTATTACATGATGTTTATTACGTGTGTGCGATCGTGGCACGGAGTCGGCGAGCGGCCGGTTTGGAGTCGCTGCTGTTTGTGTAATGATTCCTCGTCCTTATCTCTCGTGCTGCCTCCATTCTCTAATTGTGCACAGTGATCAGTCACATGTGCTCGTGCTCACCGGGGCCCCGTGCACCTCCTGCAATCACAGCTCAGTAGTTTACAACCAGGAAGTGCTGGAGGGACGATGAGGGTGTAATTCCAAATGGGAACGGGGGGACAGCGTGTTGCCCGTTCTCACCCAAATCCTAATTGAAA
>NW_026519039.1:0-59000 GCF_947347685.1 Pleuronectes platessa
TAAGATGCACATAAATAAAATTAATAAAAAAACTGTGCGCACACATCCTGCGGCGCACATCTCCTGCGGCACTCATCTCCTGCGGCGCATATCTCCTGCGTACACATCTCCTGCGGTGCACATCTCCTGCTGAGCACATCTCCTGCGGTGTACATCTCCTGCGGTGCACATCTCCTGCCGCGCACATCTCCGGCGGCGGTGCACATCCTGCGTCGCACACCCTGCGGTGCACATAAATGAAACATTTATTTACAAAAAATAATAATAATTAACTAAAATTCCTAAAAAAACTGTGCGCACACATCCTGCGGCGCACATCTCTTGCGGCACTCATCTCCTGCGGCGCATATCTCCTGCGTACACATCTCCTGCGGTGCACATCTCTTGCGGCGCACATCCTGCGGAGCACACCCTGCGGTGCACATAAATGAAACATTTGTTTACAAAAAAATATTATTACATCAAATTAATAAAAAAACTGTGTGCACACATCCTGCTGCGCACATCTCCTGCTGTGCACATCTCCTGCGTTGCACATCTCCTGCGGCGCACATCTCCTGCGGTGCACATCTCCTGCTGCGCACATCTCAAGTGGTGCACATCTCCTGCTGAGCACATCTCCTGCGGCACACATCTCCTGCTGCGCACATCTCCTGCGGTGCACATCTCCTGCGGCGCACATCTCCTGCGGTGCACATCTCCTGCTGCGCACATCTCCTGTGACGCACATCTCCTGTGACGCATATCTCCTGCTGCGCACATCTTCTGCGGCACACATCTCCTGCGTGCACATCTCCTGCAGCGCACATCTCCAGTGGCGCACATCTCCTGCTGCGCAAATCTCCTGCAGTGACCCTCCCTCGTCGCACACCCTGCGGTGCACATAAATGAAACATTTATTTACAAAAAATAATAATAATTAACTCAAATTCCTAAAAAAACTGTGCGCACTAATCCTGCAGCGCACATCTCCTGCTCTGCACATCTGCTGCTGCGCACATCTCCTGCTCTGCACATCTCCTGCTCTGCACATCTCCTGCTGCGCACATCTTCTGCGGCACACATCTCCTGCGTTGCACATCTCCTGCGTGCAGATCTCCTGCGGCGCACATCTCCTGCGGTGAACATCTCATGCTGCGCACATCTCCTGCGGTGTACATCTCCTGCGGTGCACATCTCCTGCTGCGCACATCTCCGGCGGTGCATATCTCTTGCGGCGCACATCCTGCGGCGCACATCTCCTGCGGTGCACATCTCCTGAGGCTCACATCTCCTGCGGTGCACATCTCCTGCGGTGCACATCTCCTGCTGCGCACATCTCCGGCGGTGCACATCTCTTGCGGCACACATCCTGTGGCGCACACCCTTCGTTGCACATAAATGAAACATTTATTTACAAAAAATTTATAATAATTAACTCAAATTAATAAAAAAACTGTGCGCACACATCCTGCGGCGCAAATCTCCTGCTGCGCACATCTCCTGCATTGCAGAACATAAGATGCACATGAATATAAAATTAATAAAAAAACTGTGCGCACACATCCTGCGGCGCACATCTCCTGCGGCGCACATCTCCTGCGTGCACATCTCCTGCGTGCACATCTCCTGCGGTGCACATCTCCTGCTATGTACATCTCCTGCGGCGCACATCTCCTGCTGCGCACATCTCCTGCGGTGCACATCTCCTGCTGCGCACATTTCCGGCGGTGCACATCTCTTGCGGCGCACACCTTGCGGTGCACATAAATGAAACATTTACTTACAAAAAAAAATAATAATTAACTCAAATTAATAAAAAAACTGTGCGCACTAATCCTGCAACGCACATCTCCTGCTCTGCACATCTCCTGCTGCGCACATCTCCTGCTCTGCACATCTCCTGCTCTGCACATCTCCTGCTGCGCACATCTTCTGCGGCACACATCTCCTGCGGTGCACATCTCCTGCTGCGCACATCTCCTGCAGTGCACATCTCTTGCGGCGCACATCCTGCGGAGCACACCCTGCGGTGCACATAAATGAAACATTTGTTTACAAAAAAATATTATTACATCAAATTAATAAAAAAACTGTGTGCACACATCCTGCTGCGCACATCTCCTGCTGTGCACATCTCCTGCGTTGCACATCTCCTGCGGCGCACATCTCCTGCGGTGCACATCTCCTGCTGCGCACATCTCAAGTGGTGCACATCTCCTGCTGAGCACATCTCCTGCGGCACACATCTCCTGCTGCGCACATCTCCTGCGGCGCACATCTCCTGCGGTGCACATCTCCTGCTGCGCACATCTCCTGTGACGCACATCTCCTGTGACGCACATCTCCTGCTGCGCACATCTTCTGCGGCACACATCTCCTGCGGTGCACATCTCCTGCGGAGCACATCTCCGGCGGTGCACATCTCTTGCGGCACACATCCCGTGGCGCACACCCTTCGTTGCACATAAATGAAACATTTATTTACAAAAAATTTATAATAATTAACTCAAATTAATAAAAAAACTGTACGCACACATCCTGCGGCGCAAATCTCCTGCTGCGCACATCTCCTAAATTGCAGAACATGCGGTGCACATAAATAAAATTAATAAAAAAACTGTGCGCACACATCCTGCGGCGCACATCTCCTGCGTGCCAATCTCCTGCTGCGCACATCTCCTGCTGCGCACATCTCCTGCGGTGCACATCTCCGCACACATCCTGCGGCGCACATCTTCTGCGGCACTCATCTCCTGCGGCGCATATCTCCTGCGTACACATCTCCTGCGGTGCACATCTCCTGCTGCGCACATCTCCTGCTATGTACATCTCCTGCGTGCACATCTCCTGCGGTGCATATCTCCAGTGGCGCACATCTCCTGCTGCGCAAATCTCCTGCAGTGACCCTCCCTCGTCGCACACCCTGCGGTGCACATAAATGAAACATTTATTTACAAAAAATAATAATAATTAACTCAAATTCCTAAAAAAACTGTGCGCACACATCCTGCGGCGCACATCTCCTGCGGCACTCATCTCCTGCGGCGCATATCTCCTGCGTACACATCTCCTGCGGTGCACATCTCCCGCTGCGCATATCTCCTGCGGTGTAGATCTCCTGCGGTGCAAATCTCCTGCCGCGCACATCTCCGGCGGCGGCGCACATCCTGCGGCGCACACCCTTCGTTGCACATAAATGAAACATTTATTTACAAATAAATTATAATAATTAACTCAAATTAATAAAAAAACTGTATGCACACATCCTGCGGCGCACATCTCCTGCGTGCTAATCTCCTGCGTGCACTTCTCCTGCGGTGCACATCTCCTGCGGCGCACATCTCCTGCGGTGCACATCTCCTGCTGCGCACATCTCCTGTGGTGCACATCTCCTGTTGCGCACATCTCCTGCAGTGCATATCTCTTGCGGCGCACATCCTGCGTTGCGAACCCTGCGTTGCACATAAATAAAACACTTATTTACAAAAAAAATTAAAATGAAATCATATTAATAAAAACACTGCGGCACACATCTCCTACTGCGCATATCGCCTGCGGCGCACATCTCCTGCAGCGCACATCTCAAGTGGTGCACATCTCCTGCTGCGCACATTTCCGGCGGTTTCACATCTCTTGCGGCGCACACCCTGCGGTGCACATCTCCTGCTGCGCACATCTCCTGCGGTGCACATCTCTTGCGGCGCACATCTTCTGCGGCACACATCTCCTGCGGTGCACATCTCCTGCTGCGCACATCTCCTGCGGTGCACATCTCTTGCGGCGCACATCTCCTGCGTGCACATCTCCTGCGTGCACATCTCCTGCGGTGCACATCTCCAGTGGCGCAGATCTCCTGCTGCGCAAATCTCCTGCAGTGACCCTCCCTCGTCGCACACCCTGCGGTGCACCTAAATGAAACATTTATTTACAAAAAATAATAATAATTAACTCAAATTCCTAAAAAAACTGTGCGCACACATCCTGCGGCGCACATCTCCTGCGGCACTCATCTCCTGCGGCGCATATCTCCTGCGTACACATCTCCTGCGGCGCACATCTCCTGCGGTGCACATCTCCTGCTGCGCAACTCTCCGGCGGTGCACATTTCTTGCGGCGCACATCCTGCGGCGCACACCCTTCGTTGCACATGAATGAAACATTTATTTACAATAAAATTATAATAATTAACTCAAATTAATAAAAAAACTGTGCGCACACATCCTATGGCGCAAATCTCCTGCTGCGCACATCTCCTGCATTGCAGAACATGCAGTGCACATAAATAAAATTAATAAAAAAACTGTGCGCACACATCCTGCGGCGCACATCCTGCGGCGCACATCTCCTGCGGTGCACATCTCCTGCGGCGCACATCTCCTGCGGTGCACATCTCCTGCTGCGCACATCTCCTGCGGTGCACATCTCCGCACACATCCTGCGGCGCACATCTCCTGCGGCACTCATCTCCTGCGGCGCATATCTCCTGCGTACACATCTCCTGCGGTGCACATCTCCTGCTGCGCACATCTCCTGCGGTGTACATCTCCTGCGGTGCACATCTCCTGCTGTGCACATCTCCGGCGGTGCATATCTCTTGCGGTGCACATCCTGCGGCGCACACCCTTCGTTGCACATAAATGAAACATTTATTTACAAATAAATTATAATAATTAACTCAAATTAATAAAAAAAACTGTGCGCACACATCCTGCGGCGCACATCTCCTGCGTGCTAACCTCCTGCGTGCACTTCTCCTGCGGTGCACATCTCCTGCGGCGCACATCTCCTGCGGTGCACATCTCCTGCTGCGCACATCTCCTGTGGTGCACATCTCCTGTTGCGCACATCTCCTGCGGTGAATATCTCTTGCGGCGCACATCCTGCGTTGCGAACCCTGCGTTGCACATAAATAAAACAGTTATTTACAAAAAAAATTAAAATTAAATCATATTAATAAAAAAACTGCGGCACACATCTCCTGCTGCGCATATCGCCTGCGGCGCACATCTCCTGCAGCGCACATCTCAAGTGGTGCACATCTCCTGCTGAGCACATCTCCTGCGGCACACATCTCCTGCTGCGCACATCTCCTGCGGTGCACATCTCCTGCTGCGCACATTTCCGGCGGTGCACATCTCTTGTGGCGCACACCCTGCGGTGCACATAAATGAAACATTTACTTACAAAAAAAAATAATAATTAACTCAAATTAATAAAAAAACTGTGCGCACTAATCCTGCAGCGCACATCTCCTGCTCTGCACATCTCCTGCTGCGCACATCTCCTGCTCTGCACATCTCCTGCTCTGCACATCTCCTGCTGCGCACATCTTCTGCGGCACACATCTCCTGCGTTGCACATCTCCTGCGTGCAGATCTCCTGCGGCGCACATCTCCTGCGGTGAACATCTCATGCTGCGCACATCTCCTGCGGTGTACATCTCCTGCGGTGCACATCTCCTGCTGCGCACATCTCCGGCGGTGCATATCTCTTGCGGCGCACATACTGCGGCGCACATCTCCTGCGGTGCACATCTCCTGAGGCTCACATCTCCTGCGGTGCACATCTCCTGCGGTGCACATCTCCTGCTGCGCACATCTCCGGCGGTGCACATCTCTTGCGGCACACATCCTGTGGCGCACACCCTTCGTTGCACATAAATGAAACATTTATTTACAAAAAATTTATAATAATTAACTCAAATTAATAAAAAAACTGTGCGCACACATCCTGCGGCGCAAATCTCCTGCTGCGCACATCTCCTGCATTGCAGAACATAAGATGCACATGAATATAAAATTAATAAAAAAACTGTGCGCACACATCCTGCGGCGCACATCTCCTGCGGCGCACATCTCCTGCGGTGCAAATCTCCTGCTCTGTACATCTCCTGCGGCGCACATCTCCTGCGGCGCACATCTCCTGCGTGCACATCTCCTGCTATGTACATCTCCTGCGGCGCACATCTCCTGCGGCGCACATCTCCTGCGTGCACATCTCCTGCGTGCACATCTCCTGCGGTGCACATCTCCTGCTATGTACATCTCCTGCGGCGCACATCTCCTGCTGCGCACATCTCCTGCGGTGCACATCTCCTGCTGCGCACATTTCCGGCGGTGCACATCTCTTGCGGCGCACACCCTGCGGTGCACATAAATGAAACATTTACTTACAAAAAAAAATAATAATTAACTCAAATTAATAAAAAAACTGTGCGCACTAATCCTGCAACGCACATCTCCTGCTCTGCACATCTCCTGCTGCGCACATCTCCTGCTCTGCACATCTCCTGTGACGCACATCTCCTGCTGCGCACATCTTCTGCGGCACACATCTCCTGCGGTGCACATCTCCTGCTGCGCACATCTCCTGCAGTGCACATCTCTTGCGGCGCACATCCTGCGGAGCACACCCTGCGGTGCACATAAATGAAACATTTGTTTACAAAAAAATATTATTACATCAAATTAATAAAAAAACTGTGTGCACACATCCTGCTGCGCACATCTCCTGCTGTGCACATCTCCTGCGTTGCACATCTCCTGCGGCGCACATCTCCTGCGGTGCACATCTCCTGCTGCGCACATCTCAAGTGGTGCACATCTCCTGCTGAGAACATCTCCTGCGGCACACATCTCCTGCTGCGCACATCTCCTGCGGTGCACATCTCCTGCGGCGCACATCTCCTGCGGTGCACATCTCCTGCTGCGCACATCTCCTGTGACGCACATCTCCTGTGACGCACATCTCCTGCTGCGCACATCTTCTGCGGCACACATCTCCTGCGTGCACATCTCCTGCAGCGCACATCTCCAGTGGTGCACATCTCCTGCTGCGCAAATCTCCTGCAGTGACCCTCCCTCGTCGCACACCCTGCGGTGCACATAAATGAAACATTTATTTACAAAAAATAATAATAATTAACTCAAATTCCTAAAAAAACTTTGCGCACACATCCTGCGGTGCACATCTCTTGCGGCACTCATCTCCTGCGGCGCATATCTCCTGCGTACACATCTCCTGCGGTGCACATCTCCTGCTGCGCACATCTCCGCCGGTGCATATCTCTTGCGGCGCACCTCCTGCGGCGCACACCCTGCGTTGCACATAAATGAAACATTTATTTACAAAAAATAAAAAAATAAAATCAAATTAATAAAAAAACTGCGCCACACATCTCCTGCTGCGCATATCGCCTGCGGCGCACATCTCCTGCTATGTACATCTCCTGCGACTCACATCTCCTGCGGCGCACATCTCCTGCAGTGCACATCTCCTGCTGCGCACATCTCCGGCGGCGGTGCACATCCTGCGTCGCACACCCTGCGGTGCACATCTCCTGCTGCGCACATCTCAAGTGGTGCACATCTCCTGCTGCGCACATCTCCTGCGGTGCACATCTCCGCACATATCCTGCGGCGCACATCTTCTGCGGCACTCATCTCCTGCGGCGCATATCTCCTGCGTACACATCTCCTGCGGTGCACATCTCCTGCTGCGCACATCTCCTGCTATGTACATCTCCTGCGGCGCACATCTCCTGCGGCGCACTTCTCCTGCGTGCATATCTCCTGCGTGCACATCTCCTGCGGTGCACATCTCCTGCGGTGTACATCTCCTGCGGTGCAAATCTCCTGCCACGCACATCTCCGGCGGCGGCGCACATCCTGCGGCGCACACCCTTCGTTGCACATAAATGAAACATTTATTTACAAATAAATTATAATAATTAACTCAAATTAATAAAAAAACTGTATGCACACATCCTGCGGCGCACATCTCCTGCGTGCTAATCTCCTGCGTGCACTTCTCCTGCGGTGCACATCTCCTGCGGCGCACATCTCCTGCGGTGCACATCTCCTGCTGCGCACATCTCCTGTGGTGCATATCTCCTGTTGCGCACATCTCCTGCGGTGCATATCTCTTGCGGCGCACATCCTGCGTTGCGAACCCTGCGTTGCACATAAATAAAACAGTTATTTACAAAAAAAATTAAAATGAAATCATATTAATAAAAACACTGCGGCACACATCTCCTACTGCGCATATCGCCTGCGGCGCACATCTCCTGCAGCGCACATCTCAAGTGGTGCACATCTCCTGCTGAGCACATCTCCTGCGGCACACATCTCCTGCTGCGCACATCTCCTGCGGTGCACATCTCCTGCTGCGCACATTTCCGGCGGTGCACATCTCTTGCGGCGCACACCCTGCGGTGCACATAAATGAAACATTTACTTACAAAAAAAAATAATAATTAACTCAAATTAATAAAAAAACTGTGCGCACATCTCCTGCGTGCACATCTCCTGCGTGCACATCTCCTGCGGTGCACATCTCAGTGGCGCAGATCTCCTGCTGCGCAAATCTCCTGCAGTGACCCTCCCTCGTCGCACACCCTGCGGTGCACATAAATGAAACATTTATTTACAAAAAATAATAATAATTAACTCAAATTCCTAAAAAAACTGTGCGCACACATCCTGCGGCGCACATCTCCTGCGGCACTCATCTCCTGCGGCGCATATCTCCTGCGTACACATCTCCTGCGGCGCACATCTCCTGCGGTGCACATCTCCTGCTGCGCAAATCTCCGGCGGTGCACATCTCTTGCGGCGCACATCCTGCGGCGCATACCCTTCGTTGCACATGAATGAAACATTTATTTACAATAAAATTATAATAATTAACTCAAATTAATAAAAAAACTGTGCGCACACATCCTGTGGCGCAAATCTCCTGCTGCGCACATCTCCTGCATTGCAGAACATGCAGTGCACATAAATAAAATTAATAAAAAAACTGTGCGCACACATCCTGCGGCGCACATCCTGCGGCGCACATCTCCTGCGGTGCACATCTCCTGCGGCGCACATCTCCTGCGGTGCACATCTCCTGCTGCGCACATCTCCTGCGGTGCACATCTCCGCACACATCCTGCGGCGCACATCTCCTGCGGCACTCATCTCCTGCGGCGCATATCTCCTGCGTACACATCTCCTGCGGTGCACATCTCCTGCTGCGCACATCTCCTGCGGTGTACATCTCCTGCGGTGCACATCTCCTGCTGTGCACATCTCCGGCGGTGCATATCTCTTGCGGTGCACATCCTGCGGCGCACACCCTTCGTTGCACATAAATGAAACATTTATTTACAAATAAATTATAATAATTAACTCAAATTAATAAAAAAAACTGTGTGCACACATCCTGCGGCGCACATCTCCTGCGTGCTAATCTCCTGCGTGCACTTCTCCTGCGGTGCACATCTCCTGCGGCGCACATCTCCTGCGGTGCACATCTCCTGCTGCGCACATCTCCTGTGGTGCACATCTCCTGTTGCGCACATCTCCTGCGGTGCATATCTCTTGCGGCGCACATCCTGCGTTGCGAACCCTGCGTTGCACATAAATAAAACAGTTATTTACAAAAAAAATTAAAATTAAATCATATTAATAAAAAAACTGCGGCACACATCTCCTGCTGCGCATATCGCCTGCGGCGCACATCTCCTGCAGCGCACATCTCAAGTGGTGCACATCTCCTGCTGAGCACATCTCCTGCGGCACACATCTCCTGCTGCGCACATCTCCTGCGGTGCACACCTCCTGCTGCGCACATTTCCGGCGGTGCACATCTCTTGTGGCGCACACCCTGCGGTGCACATAAATGAAACATTTACTTTAAAAAAAAAATAATAATTAACTCAAATTAATAAAAAAACTGTGCGCACTAATCCTGCAGCGCACATCTCCTGCTCTGCACATCTCCTGCTGCGCACATCTCCTGCTCTGCACATCTCCTGCTCTGCACATCTCCTGCTGCGCACATCTTCTGCGGCACACATCTCCTGCGTTGCACATCTCCTGCGTGCAGATCTCCTGCGGCGCACATCTCCTGCGGTGAACATCTCATGCTGCGCACATCTCCTGCGGTGTACATCTCCTGCGGTGCACATCTCCTGCTGCGCACATCTCCGGCGGTGCATATCTCTTGCGGCGCACATCCTGCGGCGCACATCTCCTGCGGTGCACATCTCCTGAGGCTCACATCTCCTGCGGTGCACATCTCCTGCGGTGCACATCTCCTGCTGCGCACATCTCCGGCGGTGCACATCTCTTGCGGCACACATCCTGTGGCGCACACCCTTCGTTGCACATAAATGAAACATTTATTTACAAAAAATTTATAATAATTAACTCAAATTAATAAAAAAACTGTGCGCACACATCCTGCGGCGCAAATCTCCTGCTGCGCACATCTCCTGCATTGCAGAACATAAGATGCACATAAATAAAATTAATAAAAAAACTGTGCGCACACATCCTGCGGCGCACATCTCCTGCGGCGCACATCTCCTGCGGTGCACATCTCCTGCTATGTACATCTCCTGCGGCGCACATCTCCTGCGGCGCACATCTCCTGCGTGCACATCTCCTGCTATGTACATCTCCTGCGGCGCACATCTCCTGCGGCGCACATCTCCTGCGTGCACATCTCCTGCGTGCACATCTCCTGCGGTGCACATCTCCTGCTATGTACATCTCCTGCGGCGCACATCTCCTGCTGCGCACATCTCCTGCGGTGCACATCTCCTGCTGCGCACATTTCCGGCGGTGCACATCTCTTGCGGCGCACACCCTGCGGTGCACATAAATGAAACATTTACTCACAAAAAAAAATAATAATTAACTAAAATTAATAAAAAAACTGTACGCACTAATCCTGCAACGCACATCTCCTGCTCTGCACATCTCCTGCTGCGCACATCTCCTGCTCTGCACATCTCCTGTGACGCACATCTCCTGCTGCGCACATCTTCTGCGGCACACATCTCCTGCGTTGCACATCTCCTGCTGCGCACATCTCCTGCAGTGCACATCTCTTGCGGCGCACATCCTGCGGAGCACACCCTGCGGTGCACATAAATGAAACATTTGTTTACAAAAAAATATTATTACATCAAATTAATAAAAAAACTGTGTGCACACATCCTGCTGCGCACATCTCCTGCTGTGCACATCTCCTGCGTTGCACATCTCCTGCGGCGCACATCTCCTGCGGTGCACATCTCCTGCTGCGCACATCTCAAGTGGTGCACATCTCCTGCTCAGCACATCTCCTGCGGCACACATCTCCTGCTGCGCACATCTCCTGCGGTGCACATCTCCTGCGGCGCACATCTCCTGCGGTGCACATCTCCTGCTGCGCACATCTCCTGCTCTGCACATCTCCTGTGACGCACATCTCCTGCTGCGCACATCTTCTGCGGCACACATCTCCTGCGTGCACATCTCCTGCAGCGCACATCTCCAGTGGCGCACATCTCCTGCTGCGCAAATCTCCTGCAGTGACCCTCCCTTGTCGCACACCCTGCGGTGCACATAAATGAAACATTTATTTACAAAAAATAATAATAATTAACTCAAATTCCTAAAAAAACTGTGCGCACACATCCTGCGGCGCACATCTCTTGCGGCACTCATCTCCTGCGGCGCATATCTCCTGCGTACACATCTCCTGCGGTGCACATCTCCTGCTGCGCACATCTCCGCCGGTGCATATCTCTTGCGGCGCACTTCCTGCGGCGCACACCCTGCGTTGCACATAAATGAAACATTTATTTACAAAAAATAAAAAAATAAAATCAAATTAATAAAAAAACTGCGGCACACATCTCCTGCTGCGCATATCGCCTGCGGCGCACATCTCCTGCTATGTACATCTCCTGCGACTCACATCTCCTGCGGCGCACATCTCCTGCAGTGCACATCTCCTGCTGCGCACATCTCCTGCAGTGCACATCTCTTGCGGCGCACATCCTGCGGCGCACACCCTGCGTTGCACATCAACGAAACATTTATTTAAAAAGAAAATTATAATAATTAACTCAAATTAATAAAAAAACTGTGCGCACACATCCTGCGGCGCAAATCTCCTGCTGCGCACATCTCCTGCATTGCAGAACATGCGGTGCACATAAATAAAATTAATAAAAAAACTGTGCGCACACATCCTGCGGCGCACATCTCCTGCGTGCCAATCTCCTGCTGCGCACATCTCCTGCGGTGCACATCTCCTGCGGTGCACATCTCCTGCGGTGCAAATCTCCTGCTGCGCACATCTCCTGCTGTGCACATCTCCGCACACATCCTGCGGCGCACATCTTCTGCGGCACTCATCTCCTGCGGCGCATATCTCCTGCGTACACATCTCCTGCTGCGCACATCTCCTGCTATGTACATCTCCTGCGGCGCACATCTCCTGCGGCGCACATCTCCTGCTGCGCAAATCTCCTGCAGTGACCCTCCCTCGTCGCACACCCTGCGGTGCACATAAATGAAACATTTATTTACAAAAAAAAATAATAATTAACTCAAATTCCTAAAAAAACTGTGCGCACACATCCTGCGGCGCACATCTCCTGCGTGCACATCTCCTGCGTGCACATCTCCTGCGGTGCACCTCTCCTGCTATATACATCTCCTGCAGCGCACATTTCCTGCGGCGCACATCTCCTGCGTGCACATCTCCTGCGTGCACATCTCCTGCGGCGCACATCTCCAGTGGCGCACATCTCCTGCTGCGCAAATCTCCTGCAGTGACCCTCCCTCGTCGCACACCCTGCGGTGCACATAAATGAAACATTTATTTACAAAAAATAATAATAATTAACTCAAATTCCTAAAAAAACTGTGCGCACACATCCTGCGGCGCACATCTCCTGCGGCACTCATCTCCTGCGGCGCATATCTCCTGCGTACACATCTCCTGCGGTGCACATCTCCTGCTGCGCACATCTCCTGCGGTGTACATCTCCTGCGGTGCACATCTCCTGCCGCGCACATCTCCGGCGGCAGTGCACATCCTGCGGCGCACACCCTTCGTTGCACATAAATGAAACATTTATTTACAAATAAATTATAATAATTAACTCAAATTAATAAAAAAACTGTGCGCACACATCCTGCGGCGCACATCTCCTGCGGCGCACATCTCCTGCGGTGCACATCTCCTGCTGCGCACATCTCCTGCGGTGCACATCTCCGGACACATCCTGCGTCGCACATCTCCTGCGGCGCATATCTCCTGCGTACACATCTCCTGCGGTGCACATCTCATGCTGCGCACATCTCCTGCGGTGCATATCTCTTGCGGCGCACATCCTGCGGCGCACACCCTGCGTTGCACATAAATGAAACATTTATTTACAAAAAAATTATAATAATTAACTCAAATTAATAAAAAAACTATGCGCACACATCCTGCGGCGCAAATCTCCTGCTGCGCACATCTCCTGCATTGCAGAACATAAGATGCACATAAATAAAATTAATAAAAAAACTGTGCGCACACATCCTGCGGCGCACATCTCCTGCGGTGCACATCTCCTGCGGTGCACATCTCCTGCTGCGCACATATTCTGCGGTGCACATCTCCGCACACATCCTGCGGCGCACATCTCCTGCGGCACTCATCTCCTGCGGCGCATATCTCCTGCGTACACATCTCCTGCGGTGCACATCTCATGCTGAGCACATCTCCTGCGGTGTACATCTCCTGCGGTGCACATCTCCTGCTGCGCACATCTCCGGCGGTGCATATCTCTTGCGGCGCACATCCTGCTGCGCACATCTCCGGCGGTGCATATCTCTTGCGGCGCACATCCTGCATTGCAGAACATGCGGTCACATCTCCTGCGTTGCACATCTCCTGCTGAGCTCATCTCCTGCGGTGTACATCTCCTGCGGTGCACATCTCCTGCCGCGCACATCTCCGGCGGCGGTGAACATCCTGCGGCGCACACCCTTCGTTGCACATAAATGAAACATTTATTTACAAATAAATTATAATAATTAACTCAAATTAATAAAAAAACTGTGCGCACACATCCTGCGGCGCACATCTCCTGCGTGCTAATCTCCTGCGTGCACTTCCCCTGCGGTGCACATCTCCTGCGGAGCACATTTCCTGCGGTGCACATCTCCTGCTGCGCACATCTCCTGTGGTGCACATCTCCTGTTGCACACATCTCCTGCGGTGCATATCTCTTGCGGCGCACATCCTGCGTTGCGAACCCTGCGTTGCACATAAATAAAACAGTTATTTACAAAAAAATTAAAATTAAATCATATTAATAAAAAAACTGCGGCACACATCTCCTGCTGCGCATATCGCCTGCGGCGCACATCTCCTGCAGCGCACATCTCAAGTGGTGCACATCTCCTGCTGAGCACATCTCCTGCGGCACACATCTCCTGCTGCGCACATCTCCTGCAGTGACCCTCCCTCGTCGCACACCCTGCGGTGCACATAAATGAAACATTTATTTACAAAAAATAATAATAATTAACTCAAATTCCTAAAAAAACTGTGCGCACACATCCTGCGGCGCATATCTCCTGCGGCACTCATCTCCTGCGGCGCATATCTCCTGCGGTGTACATCTCCTGCGGTGCACATCTCCTGCCGCGCACATCTCCTGCCGCGCACATCTCCGGCGGCAGTGCACATCCTGCGGCGCACACCCTTCGTTGCACATAAATGAAACATTTATTTACAAATAAATTATAATAATTAACTCAAATTAATAAAAAAACTGTGCGCACACATCCTGCGGCATACATCTCCTGCGGCGCACATCTCCTGCGGTGCACATCTCCTGCTGCGCACATCTCCTGCGGTGCACATCTCCGCACACATCCTGCTTCGCACATCTCCTGCGGCGCATATCTCCTGCGTACACATCTCCTGCGGTGCACATCTCATGCTGCGCACATCTCCTGCGGTGCATATCTCTTGCGGCGCACATCCTGCGGCGCACACCCTGCGTTGCACATAAATGAAACATTTATTTACAAAAAAATTTTAATAATTAACTCAAATTAATAAAAAAACTATGCGCACACATCCTGCGGCGCAAATCTCCTGCTGCGCACATCTCCTGCATTGCAGAACATAAGATGCACATAAATAAAATTAATAAAAAAACTGTGCGCACACATCCTGCGGCGCACATCTCCTGCAGTGCACATCTCCTGCGGTGCACATCTCCTGCTGCGCACATATTCTGCGGTGCACATCTCTGCACACATCCTGCGGAGCACATCTCCTGCGGCGCATATCTCCTGCGTACACATCTCCTGCGGTGCACATCTCATGCTGAGCACATCTCCTGCGGTGTACATCTCCTGCGGTGCACATCTCCTGTTGCGCACATCTCCTGCGGTGCATATCTCTTGCGGCGCACATCCTGCGTTGCGAACCCTGCGTTCCACATAAATAAAACAGTTATTTACAAAAAAATTAAAATTAAATCATATTAATAAAAAAACTGCGGCACACATCTCCTGCTGCGCATATCGCCTGCGGCGCACATCTCCTGCTGCGCACATCTCCGGCGTACACATCTCCTGCGGTGCACATCTCATGCTGCGCACATCTCCTGCGGTGCATATCTCTTGCGGCGCACATCCTGCGGCGCACACCCTGCGTTGCACATAAATGAAACATTTATTTACAAAAAAATTATAATAATTAACTCAAATTAATAAAAAAACTATGCGCACACATCCTGCGGCGCAAATCTCCTGCTGCGCACATCTCCTGCATTGCAGAACATAAGATGCACATAAATAAAATTAATAAAAAAACTGTGCGCACACATCCTGCGGCGCACATCTCCTGCGGTGCACATCTCCTGCGGTGCACATCTCCTGCTGCGCACATATTCTGCGGTGCACATCTCTGCACACATCCTGCGGCGCACATCTCCTGCGGCACTCATCTCCTGCGGCGCATATCTCCTGCGTACACATCTCCTGCGGTGCACATCTCATGCTGAGCACATCTCCTGCGGTGTACATCTCCTGCGGTGCACATCTCCTGCTGCGCACATCTCCGGCGGTGCATATCTCTTGCGGCGCACATCCTGCGGCGCACATATCCTGCGGTGCACATCTCCTGAGGCGCACATCTCCTGCGGTGCAAATCTCCTGCGGAGCACATCTCCTGCGGAGCACATCTCCTGCGGTGCACATCTCCTGCCGCGCACATCTCCGGCGGCGGTGCACATCCTGCGGCGCACACCCTTCGTTGCACATAAATGAAACATTTATTTACAAATAAATTATAATAATTAACTCAAATTAATAAAAACACTAGGCGCACACATCCTGCGGCGCACATCTCCTGCGGTGCACATCTCCTGCGGAGCACATCTCCTGCGGTGCACATCTCCTGCTGCGCACATCTCCTGTGGTGCACATCTCCTGTTGCGCACATCTCCTGCGGTGCATATCTCTTGCGGCGCACATCCTGCGTTGCGAACCCTGCGTTCCACATAAATAAAACTGTTATTTAAAAAAAATTAAAATTAAATCATATTAATAAAAAAACTGCGGCACACATCTCCTGCTGCGCATATCACCTGCAGCGCACATCTCCTGCAGCGCACATCTCAAGTGGTGCACATCTCCTGCTGAGCACATCTCCTGCGGCACACATCTCCTGCTGCGCACATCTCCTGCAGTGCACATCTCCTGCGGTGCACATCTCCTGCTATGTACATCTCCTGCGGTGCACATCTCCGCACACATCCTGCGTCACACATCTCCTGCGGCGCATATCTCCTGCGTACACATCTCCTGCGGTGCACATCTCCGCACACATCCTGCGGCGCACATCTTCTGCGGCACACATCTCCTGCGGCGCACATCTCCTGCGGTGCACATCTCCTGCGGCACTCATCTCCTGCTGCGCACATCTCCTGCGGTGCACATCTCCTGCTGCGCACATCTCCTGCAGTGCACATCTCTTGCGGCGCACATCCTGCGGCGCACATCCTGCGGTGCACATAAATGAAACATTTGTTTACAAAAAAATATTATTACATCAAATTAATAAAAAAACTGTGTGCACACATCCTGCTGCGCACATCTCCTGCTGTGCACATCTCCTGCGTTGAACATCTCCTGCGTGCAGATCTCCTGCGGCACACATCTCCTGCGGTGCACATCTCCGGTGGCGCGTATCGCCTGCGGCGCACATCTCCTGCTTTGTACATCTCCTGCGGCGCACATGTCCTGCGTGCAAATCTCCTGCTATAGACATCTCCTGCGGCGCACATCTCCTGCGGCGCACATCTCCTGCGTGCACATCTCCTGCGTGCACATCTCCTGCGGTGCACATCTCCAGTGGTGCACATCTCCTGCGGTGCACATCTTCTGCTGCGCACATCTCCTGTGGTGCACATCTCCTGCGGCACTCATCTCCTGCGACGCATATCTCCTGCGTACACATCTCCTGCGGTGCACATCTCCTGCTGCGCACATCTCCGCCGGTGCATTTCTCTTGCGGCGCACCTCCTGCGGCGCACACCCTGCGTTGCACATAAATGAAACATTTATTTACAAAAAATAAAAAAATCAAATCAAATTAATAAAAAATCTGCGGCACACATCTCCTGCTGCGCATATCGCCTGCGGCGCACATCTCCTGCTATGTACATCTCCTGCGACTCACATCTCCTGCGGCGCACATCTCTTGCGGCGCACATCCTGCGGCGCACACCCTGCGTTGCACATAAATGAAACTTTTATTTAAAAAGAAAATTATAATAATTAACTCAAATTAATAAAAAAACTGTGCGCACACATCCTGCGGCGCAAATCTCCTGCTGCGCACATCTCCTGCATTGCAGAACATAAGATGCACATGAATAAAATTAATAAAAAAACTGTGCGCACACATCCTGCGGCGCACATCTCCTGCGGCGCACATCTCCTGCGGTGCACATTTCAAGTGGTGCACATCTCCTGCTGAGCACATCTCCTGCGGCACACATCTCCTGCTGCGCACATCTCCTGCGGTGCACATCTCCTGCTGCGCACATTTCCGGCAGTGCACATCTCTTGCGGCGCACACCCTGCGGTGCACATAAATGAAACATTTACTTACAAAAAAAAAATAATAATTAACTCAAATTAATAAAAAAACTGTGCGCACTAATCCTGCAACGCACATCTCCTGCTCTGCACATCTCCTGCTGCGCACATCTCCTGCTCTGCACATCTCCTGTGACGCACATCTCCTGCTGCGCACATCTTCTGCGGCACACATCTCCTGCGGTGCACAACTCCTGCTGCGCACATCTCCTGCAGTGCACATCTCTTGCGCACACATCCTGCGGCGCAAATCTCCTGCTGCGCACATCTCCTGCGTGCAGATCTCCTGCGGCACACATCTCCTGCGGTGCACATCTCCGGTGGCGCGTATCGCCTGCGGCGCACATCTCCTGCTTTGTACATCTCCTGCGGCGCACATGTCCTGCGTGCAAATCTCCTGCTATAGACATCTCCTGCGGCGCACATCTCCTGCGGCGCACATCTCCTGTGTGCACATCTCCTGCGTGCACATCTCCTGCGGTGCACATCTCCAGTGGCGCACATCTCCTGCGGTGCACATCTTCTGCTGCGCACATCTCCTGTGGTGCACATCTCCTGCGGCACTCATCTCCTGCGACGCATATCTCCTGCGTACACATCTCCTGCGGTGCACATCTCCTGCTGCGCACATCTCCGCCGGTGCATTTCTCTTGCGGCGCACCTCCTGCGGCGCAAACCCTGCGTTGCACATAAATGAAACATTTATTTACAAAAAATAAAAAAATCAAATCAAATTAATAAAAAATCTGCGGCACACATCTCCTGCTGCGCATATCGCCTGCGGCGCACATCTCCTGCTATGTACATCTCCTGCGACTCACATCTCCTGCGGCGCACATCTCTTGCGGCGCACATCCTGCGGCGCACACCCTGCGTTGCACATAAATGAAACATTTATTTAAAAAGAAAATTATAATAATTAACTCAAATTAATAAAAAAACTGTGCGCACACATCCTGCGGCGCAAATCTCCTGCTGCGCACATCTCCTGCACTGCAGAACATAAGATGCACATGAATAAAATTAATAAAAAAACTGTGCGCACACATCCTGCGGCGCACATCTCCTGCGGCGCACATCTCCTGCGGTGCACATTTCAAGTGGTGCACATCTCCTGCTGAGCACATCTCCTGCGGCACACATCTCCTGCTGCGCACATCTCCTGCGGTGCACATCTCCTGCTGCGCACATTTCCGGCAGTGCACATCTCTTGCGGCGCACACCCTGCGGTGCACATAAATGAAACATTTACTTACAAAAAAAAAATTAAAATTAACTCAAATTAATAAAAAAACTGTGCGCACTAATCCTGCAACGCACATCTCCTGCTCTGCACATCTCCTGCTGCGCACATCTCCTGCTCTGCACATCTCCTGTGACGCACATCTCCTGCTGCGCACATCTTCTGCGGCACACATCTCCTGCGGTGCACATCTCCTGCTGCGCACATCTCCTGCAGTGCACATCTCTTGCGCACACATCCTGCGGCGCAAATCTCCTGCTGCGCACATCTCCTGCATTGCAGAACATAAGATGCACATAAATAAAATTAATAAAAAAACTGTGCGCACACATCCTGCGGCGCACATCTCCTGCGGCGCACATCTCTTGCTGCGCACATCTCCTGCTCTGCACATCTCCTGTGACGCACATCTCCTGCTGCGCACATCTTCTGCGGCACACATCTCCTGCGGTGCACATCTCCTGCTGCGCACATCTCCTGCAGTGCACATCTCTTGCGGCGCACATCCTGCGGCGCACACCCTGCGGTGCACATAAATGAAACATTTGTTTACAAAAAAATATTATTACATCAAATTAATAAAAAAACTGTGTGCACACATCCTGCTGTGCACATCTCCTGCTGTGCACATCTCCTGCGTTGCACATCTCCTGCGTGCAGATCTCCTGCGGCGCACTTCTCCTGCGGTGCACATCTCCGGTGGCGCATATCGCCTGCGGCGCACATCTCCTGCTTTGTACATCTCCTGCGGCGCACATGTCCTGCGTGCAAATCTCCTGCTATAGACATCTCCTGCGGCGCACATCTCCTGCGGCGCACATCTCCTGCGTGCACATCTCCTGCGTGCACATCTCCTGCGGTGCACATCTCCAGTGGCGCACATCTCCTGCGGTGCACATCTTCTGCTGCGCACATCTCCTGTGGTGCACATCTCCTGCGGCACTCATCTCCTGCGACGCATATCTCCTGCGTACACATCTCCTGCGGTGCACATCTCCTGCTGCGCACATCTCCGCCGGTGCATTTCTCTTGCGGCGCACCTCCTGCGGCGCACATCTACTGCGTGCACATCTCCTGCGCGCACATCTCCTGCTGCGCAAATCTCCTGCAGTGACCCTCCCTCGTCGCACACCCTGCGGTGCACATAAATGAAACATTTATTTACAAAAAATAATAATAATTAACTCAAATTCCTAAAAAAACTGTGCGCACACATCCTGCGGCGCACATCTCTTGCGGCACTCATCTCCTGCGGCGCATATCTCCTGCGTACACATCTCCTGCGGTGCACATCTCCTGCTGCGCACATCTCCGCCGGTGCATATCTCTTGCGGCGCACCTCCTGCGGCGCACACCCTGCGTTGCACATAAATGAAACATTTATTTACAAAAAAATAAAAAAATAAAATCAAATTAATAAAAAAACTGCGGCACACATCTCCTGCTGCGCATATCGCCTGCGGCGCACATCTCCTGCTATGTACATCTCCTGCGACTCACATCTCCTGCGGCGCACATCTCCTGCAGTGCACATCTCCTGCTGCGCACATCTCCTGCGGTGCACATCTCTTGCGGCGCACATCCTGCGGCGCACACCCTGCGTTGCACATAAATGAAACATTTATTTAAAAAGAAAATTATAATAATTAACTCAAATTAATAAAAAAACTGTGCGCACACATCCTGCGGCGCAAATCTCCTGATGCGCACATCTCTTGCATTGCAGAACATAAGATGCACATAAATAAAATTAATAAAAAAACTGTGGGCACACATCCTGCGGCGCACATCTCCTGCGGCGCACATCTCCTGCGTGCACATCTCCTGCTATGTACATCTCCTGCGGCGCACATCTCCTGCGGCGCACATCTCCTGCGTGCACATCTCCTGCGTGCACATCTCCTGCGGTGCACATCTCCTGCTATGTACATCTCCTGCGGCGCATATCTCCTGCGGCGCACATCTCCTGCTATGTACATCTCCTGCGGCGCACATCTCCTGCGGCGCACATGTCCTGCGTGCACATCTCCTGCTGAGCACATCTCCTGCGGTGTACATCTCCTGCGGTGCACATCTCCTGCCGCGCACATCTCCGGCGGCGGTGCACATCCTGCGGCGCACACCCTTCGTTGCACATAAATGAAACATTTATTTACAAATAAATTATAATAATTAACTCAAATTAATAAAAAAACTGTGCGCACACATCCTGCGGCGCACATCTCCTGCGTGCTAATCTCCTGCGTGCACTTCCCCTGCGGTGCACATCTCCTGCGGAGCACATTTCCTGCGGTGCACATCTCCTGCTGCGCACATCTCCTGTGGTGCACATCTCCTGTTGCACACATCTCCTGCGGTGCATATCTCTTGCGGCGCACATCCTGCGTTGCGAACCCTGCGTTGCACATAAATAAAACAGTTATTTACAAAAAAACATCTCATCTCAGCACATCTCCTGCGGCGCACATCTCCTGCGGTGCACATCTCCTGCTATGTACATCTCCTGCGGCGCACATCTTCTGCGGCGCACATCTCCTGCGTGCACATCTCCTGCTATGTACATCTCCTGCGGCGCACATCTCCTGCGGCGCACATCTCCTGCGTGCACATCTCCTGCGTGCACATCTCCTGCGGTGCACATCTCCTGCTATGTACATCTCCTGCGGTGCACATCTCCTGCGGCGCACATCTCCTGCAGTGATCCTCCCTCGTCGCACACCCTGCGGTGCACATAAATGAAACATTTATTTACAAAAAATAATAATAATTAACTCAAATTCCTAAAAAAACTGTGCGCACACATCCTGCGGCGCACATCTCCTGCGGCACTCATCTCCTGCGGCGCATATCTCCTGCGTACACATCTCCTGCGGTGCACATCTCCTGCTGCGCACATCTCCTGCGGTGTACATCTCCTGCGGTGCACATCTCCTGCCGCGCACATCTCCGGCGGCAGTGCACATCCTGCGGCGCACACCCTTCGTTGCACATAAATGAAACATTTATTTACAAATAACTTATAATAATTAACTCAAATTAATAAAAAAACTGTGCGCACACATCCTGTGGCGCACATATCCTGCGTGCTAATCTCCTGCGTGCACTTCTCCTGCGGTGCACATCTCCTGCGGCGCACATCTCCTGCTGCGCACATCTCCTGCGGTGCACATCTCTTGCGGCGCACATCCTGCGGCGCACACCCTGCGGTGCACATAAATGAAACATTTATTTACAAAAAATAATAATAATTAACTCAAATTCCTAAAAAAACTGTGCGCACACAGCCTGCGGCGCACATCTCCTGCGGTGCACATCTCCGGTGGCGCATATCGCCTGCGGCGCACATCTCCTGCTTTGTACATCTCCTGCGGCGCACATGTCCTGCGTGCACATCTCCTGCTATGTACATCTCCTGCGGCGCACATCTCCTGCGGCGCACATCTCCTGCGTGCACATCTCCTGCGTGCACATCTCCTGCGGTGCACATCTCCAGTGGCGCACATCTCCTGCTGCGCAAATCTCCTGCAGTGACCCTCCCTCGTCGCACACCCTGCGGTGCACATAAATGAAACATTTATTTACAAAAAATAATAATAATTAACTCAAATTCCTAAAAAAACTGTGCGCACACAGCCTGCGGCGCACATCTCCTGTGGCACTCATCTCCTGCGACGCATATCTCCTGCGTACACATCTCCTGCGGTGCACATCTCCTGCTGCGCACATCTCCGCCGGTGCATATCTCTTGCGGCGCACCTCCTGTGGCTCACACCCTGCGTTGCACATAAATGAAACATTTATTTACAAAAAAATAAAAAAATCAAATCAAATTAATAAAAAAACTGCGGCACACATCTCCTGCTGCGCATATCGCCTGCGGCGCACATCTCCTGCAGTGCACATCTCCTGCTGCGCACATCTCCTGCGGTGCACATCTCTTGCGGCGCACATCCTGCGGCGCACACCCTGCGTTGCACATAAATGAAACATTTTTTTAAAAAGAAGATTATAATAATTAACTCAAATTAATAAAAAAACTGTGCGCACACATCCTGCGGCGCAAATCTCCTGCTGCGCACATCTCCTGCATTGCAGAACATAAGATGCACATAAATAAAATTAATAAAAAAACTGTGCGCACACATCCTGCGGCGCACATCTCCTGCGGCGCACATCTCCTGCGGTGCACATCTCCTGCTATGTACATCTCCTGCGGCGCACATCTCCTGCGGCGCACATCTACTGCGTGCACATCTCCTGCGTGCACATCTCCTGCGGTGCACATCTCCTGCTATGTACATCTCCTGCGGCGCACATCTCCTGCGGCGCACATCTCCTGCGTGCACATCTTCTGCTATGTACATCTCCTGCGGCGCACATCTCCTGCGGCGCACATCTCCTGCGTGCACATCTCCTGCGTGCACATCTCCTGCGGTGCACATCTCCAGTGGCGCACATCTCCTGCTGCGCAAATCTCTTGCAGTGACCCTCCCTCGTCGCACACCCTGCGGTGCACATAAATGAAACATTTATTTACAAAAAATAATAATAATTAACTCAAATTCCTAAAAAAACTGTGCGCACACATCCTGCGGCGCACATCTCCTGCGGCACTCATCTCCTGCGGCGCATATCTCCTGCGTACACATCTCCTGCGGTGCACATCTCCTGCTGCGCACATTTCCGGCGGTGCACATCTCTTGCGGCGCACACCCTGCGGTGCACATAAATGAAACATTTACTTACAAAAAAAAATAATAACTTATAATAATTAACTCAAATTAATAAAAAAACTGTGCGCACACATCTTGCGGCGCACATCTCCTGCGTGGTAATCTCCTGCGTGCACTTCTCCTGCGGTGCACATCTCCTGCGGCGCACATCTCCTGCTGCGCACATCTCCTGCGGTGCACATCTCTTGCGGCGCACATCCTGTGGCGCACACCCTGCGGTGCACATAAATGAAACATTTATTTACAAAAAATAATAATAATTAACTCAAATTCCTAAAAAAACTGTGCGCACACAGCCTGCGGCGCACATCTCCTGCGGTGCACATCTCTGGTGGCGCATATCGCCTGCGGCGCACATCTCCTGCTTTGTACATCTCCTGCGGCGCACATGTCCTGCGTGCACATCTCCTGCTATGTACATCTCCTGCGGCGCACATCTCCTGCTGCGCACAACTCCTGCGTGCACATCTCCTGCGTGCACATCTCCTGCGGTGCACATCTCCAGTGGCGCACATCTCCTGCTGCGCAAATCTCCTGCAGTGACCCTCCCTCGTCGCACACCCTGCGGTGCACATAAATGAAACATTTATTTACAAAAAATAATAATAATTAACTCAAATTCCTAAAAAAACTGTGCGCACACAGCCTGCGGCGCACATCTCCTGCGGCACTCATCTCCTGCGACGCATATCTCCTGCGTACACATCTCCTGCGGTGCACATCTCCAGCTGCGCACATCTCCGCCGGTGCATATCTCTTGCGGCGCACATCCTGTGGCTCACACCCTGCGTTGCACATAAATGAAACATTTATTTACAAAAAAATAAAAAAATCAAATCAAATTAATAAAAAAACTGCGGCGCACATCTCCTACTTTGTACATCTCCTGCGGCGCACATCTCCTGCGTGCACGTCTCCTGCTATGTACATCTCCTGCGGCGCACATCTCCTGCGTGCACATCTCCTGCGGCGCACATCTCCAGTGGCGCACATCTCCTGCTGCGCAAATCTCCTGCAGTGACCCTCCCTCGTCGCACACCCTGCGGTGCACATAAATGAAACATTTATTTACAAAAAATTATAATAATTAACTCAAACTCCTAAAAAAACTGTGCGCACACAGCCTGCGGCGCACATCTCCTGCTATGTACATCTCCTGCGACTCACATCTCCTGCGGCGCACATCTCCTGCAGTGCACATCTCCTGCTGCGCACATCTCCTGCGGTGCACATCTCTTGCGGCGCACATCCTGCGGCGCACACCCTGCGTTTATTTACAAAAAAATTATAATAATTAACTCAAATTAATAAAAAAACTGTGCGCACACATCCTGCGGCGCAAATCTCCTGCTGCGCACATCTCCTGCATTGCAGAACATAAGATGCCCAGAAATAAAATTAATAAAAAAACTGTGCGCACACATCCTGCGGCGCACATCTCCTGCGGCGCACATCTCCTGCGGTGCACATCTCCTGCTGCGCACATCTCCTGCGGTGCACATCTCCGCACACATCCTGCGTCGCACATCTCCTGCGGCGCATATCTCCTGCGTACACATCTCCTGCGGTGCACATCTCATGCTGCGCACATCTCCTGCGGTGCACATCTCTTGCGGCGCACATCCTGCGGCGCACACCCTGCGTTGCACATAAATGAAACATTTATTTACAAAAAAATTATAATAATTAACTCAAATTAATAAAAAAACTGTGCGCACACATCCTGCGGCGCAAATCTCCTGCTGCGCACATCTCCTGCATTGCAGAACATAAGATGCACATAAATAAAATTAATAAAAAAACTGTGCGCACACATCCTGCGGCGCACATCTCCTGCGGTGCACATCTCCTGCTGCGCACATATTCTGCGGTACACATCTCCGCACACATCCTGCGGCGCATATCTCCTGCGTACACATCTCCTGCGGTGCACATCTCATGCTGAGCACATCTCCTGCGGTGTACATCTCCTGCGGTGCACATCTCCTGCTGCGCACATCTCCGGCGGTGCATATCTCTTGCGGCGCACATCCTGCGGCGCACATATCCTGCGGCGCACATCTCCTGCGGCACTCATCTCCTGCGGCGCATATCTCCTGCATACACATTTCCTGCGGTGCACATCTCATGCTGAGCACATCTCCTGCGGTGTACATCTCCTGCGGTGCACATCTCCTGCTGCGCACATCTCCGGCGGTGCATATCTCTTGCGGCGCACATCCTGCGGCGCACATATCCTGCGGTGCACATCTCCTGAGGCGCACATCTCCTGCGGTGCAAATCTCCTGCGGAGCACATCTCCTGCGGAGCACATCTCCGGCGGTGCACATCTCTTGCGGTGCACATCTCCGCACACATCCTGCGGCGCACATCTTCTGCGGCACTCATCTCCTACGGCGCATATCTCCTGCGTACACATCTCCTGCGGTGCACATCTCCTGCTGCGCACATCTCCTGCTATGTACATCTCCTGCGGCGCACATCTCCTGCGGCGCACTTCTCCTGCGTGCACATCTCCTGCGTGCACATCTCCTGCGGTGCACATCTCCAGTGGCGCACATCTCCTGCTGCGCAAATCTCCTGCAGTGACCCTCCCTCGTCGCACACCCTGCGGTGCACATAAATGAAACATTTATTTACAAAAAATAATAATAATTAACTCAAATTCCTAAAAAAACTGTGCGCACACATCCTGCGGAGCACATCTCCTGCGGCACTCATCTCCTGCGGCGCATATCTCCTGCGTACACATCTCCTGCGGTGCACATCTCCTGCTGCGCACATCTCCTGCGGTGCAAATTTCCTGCCGCGCACATCTCCGGCGGCGGCGCACATCCTGCGGCGCACACCCTTCGTTGCACATAAATGAAACATTTATTTACAAATAAATTATAATAATTAACTCAAATTAATAAAAAAACTGTATGCACACATCCTGCGGCGCACATCTCCTGCGTGCTAATCTACTGCGTGCACTTCTCCTGCGGTGCACATCTCCTGCGGCGCACATCTCCTGCGGTGCACATCTCCTGCTGCGCACATCTCCTGCGGTGCATATCTCTTGCGGCGCACATCCTGCGTTGCGAACCCTGCGTTGCACATAAATAAAACAGTTATTTACAAAAAAAATTAAAATGAAATCATATTAATAAAAACACTGCGGCACACATCTCCTACTGCGCATATCGCCTGCGGCACACATCTCCTGCTGCGCACATCTCCTGCGGTGCACATCTCCTGCTGCGCACATTTCCGGCGGTGCACATCTCTTGCGGCGCACACCCTGCGGTGCACATAAATGAAACATTTACTTACAAAAAAAAAATAATAATTAACTCAAATTAATAAAAAAACTGTGCGCACTAATCCTGCAATACACATCTCCTGCTCTGCACATCTCCTGCTGCGCAGATCTCCTGCTCTGCACATCTCCTGTGATGCACATCTCCTGCTGCGCACATCTTCTGCGGCACACATCTCCTGCGGTGCACATCTCCTGCTGCGCACATCTCCTGCGGTGCACATCTCTTGCGGCGCACATCCTGCGGCGCACACCCTGCGGTGCACATAAATGAAACATTTATTTACAAAAAAATATTATTACATCAAATTAATGAAAAAACTGTGTGCACACATCCTGCTGCGCACATCTCCTGCTGTGCACATCTCCTGCGTTGCACATCTCCTGCGTGCAGATCTCCTGCGGCGCACTTCTCCTGCGGTGCACATCTCCGGTGGCGCATATCGCCTGCAGCGCACATCTCCTGCTTTGTACATCTCCTGCGTGCACATCTCCTGCGTGCACATCGCCTGCGGTGCACATCTCCAGTGGCGCAGATCTCCTGCTGCGCAAATCTCCTGCAGTGACCCTCCCTCGTCGCACACCCTGCGGTGCACATAAATGAAACATTTATTTACAAAAAATAATAATAATTAACTCAAATTCCTAAAAAAACTGTGCGCACACATCCTGCGGCGCACATCTCCTGCGGCACTCATCTCCTGCGGTGCATATCTCCTGCGTACACATCTCCTGCGGCGCACATCTCCTGCGGTGCACATCTCCTGCTGCGCAAATCTCCGGCGGTGCACATCTCTTGCGGCGCACATCCTGCGGCGCACACCCTTCGTTGCACATGAATGAAACATTTATTTACAATAAAATTATAATAATTAACTCAAATTAATAAAAAAACTGTGCGCACACATCCTGTGGCGCAAATCTCCTGCTGCGCACATCTCCTGCATTGCAGAACATGCAGTGCACATAAATAAAATTAATAAAAAAACTGTGCGCACACATCCTGCGGCGCACATCTCCTGCGGCGCACATCTCCTGCGGTGCACATCTCCTGCTGCGCACATCTCCTGCGGTGCACATCTCCGCACACATCCTGCGTCGCACATCTCCTGCGGCGCATATCTCCTGCGTACACATCTCCTGCGGTGCACATCTCATGCTGCGCACATCTCCTGCGGTGTACATCTCCTGCGGTGCACATCTCCTGCTGCGCACATCTCCGGCGGTGCATATCTCTTGCGGCGCACATCCTGCGGCGCACATCTCCTGCGGTGCACATCTCCTGAGGCTCACATCTCCTGCGGTGCACATCTCCTGCGGTGCACATCTCCTGCTGCGCACATCTCCGGCGGTGCACATCTCTTGCGGCACACATCCTGTGGCGCACACCCTTCGTTGCACATAAATGAAACATTTATTTACAAAAAATTTATAATAATTAACTCAAATTAATAAAAAAACTGTGCGCACACATCCTGCGGCGCACATCCTGCGGCGCACATCTCCTGCGGTGCACATCTCCTGCGGCGCACATCTCCTGCGGTGCACATCTCCTGCTGCGCACATCTCCTGCGGTGCACATCTCCGCACACATCCTGCGGTGCACATCTCCTGCGGCACTCATCTCCTGCGGCGCTTATCTCCTGCGTACACATCTCCTGCGGTGCACATCTCCTGCTGCGCACATCTCCTGCGGTGTACATCTCCTGCGGTGCACATCTCCTGCTGTGCACATCTCCGGCGGTGCATATCTCTTGCGGTGCACATCCTGCGGCGCACACCCTTCGTTGCACATAAATGAAACATTTATTTACAAATAAATTATAATAATTAACTCAAATTAATAAAAAAACTTTGCGCACACATCCTGCGGCGCACATCTCCTGCGTGCACTTGTCCTGCGGTGCACATCTCCTGCTATGTACATCTCCTGCGGCGCACATCTCCTGCGGCGCACATCTCCTGCGTGCACATCTCCTGCTATGTACATCTCCTGCGGCGCACATCTCCTGCGGCGCACATCTCCTGCGTGCACATCTCCTGCGTGCACATCTCCTGCGGTGCACATCTCCTGCTATGTACATCTCCTGCGGCGCACATCTCCTGCGGCGCACATCTCCTGCGTGCACATCTCCTGCTATGTACATCTCCTGCGGCGCACATCTCCTGCGGCACTCATCTCCTGCGGCGCATATCTCCTGCGTACACATCTCCTGCGGTGCACATCTCCTGCTGCGCACATCTCCTGCGGTGTACATCTCCTGCGGTGCACATCTCCTGCCGCGCACATCTCCGGCGGCGGTGCACATCCTGCGGCGCACACCCTTCGTTGCACATAAATGAAACATTTATTTACAAATAAATTATAATAATTAACTCAAATTAATAAAAACACTGTGCGCACACATCCTGCGGCGCACATCTCCTGCGTGCTAATCTCCTGCGTGCACTTCTCCTGCGGTGCACATCTCCTGCGGTGCACATCTCCTGCTGCGCACATCTCCTGTGGTGCACATCTCCTGTTGCGCACATCTCCTGCGGTGCATATCTCTTGCGGCGCACATCCTGCGTTGCGAACCCTGCGTTGCACATAAATAAAACAGTTATTTACAAAAAAATTAAAATTAAATCATATTAATAAAAAAACTGCGGCACACATCTCCTGCTGCGCATATCGCCTGCGGCGCACATCTCCTGCAGCGCACATCTCAAGTGGTGCACATCTCCTGCTGAGCACATCTCCTGCGGCACACATCTCCTGCTGCGCACATCTCCTGCGGTGCACATCTCCTGCTGCGCACATTTCCGGCGGTGCACATCTCTTGTGGCGCACACCCTGCGGTGCACATAAATGAAACATTTACTTACAAAAATAAATAATAATTAACTCAAATTAATAAAAAAACTGTGCGCACTAATCCTGCAGCGCACATCTCCTGCTCTGCACATCTCCTGCTGCGCACATCTCCTGCTCTGCACATTTCCTGCTCTGCATATCTCCTGCTGCGCACATCTTCTGCGGCACACATCTCCTGCGTTGCACATCTCCTGCGTGCAGATCTCCTGCGGCGCACATCTCCTGCGGTGAACATCTCATGCTGCGCACATCTCCTGCGGTGTACATCTCCTGCGGTGCACATCTCCTGCTGCGCACATCTCCGGCGGTGCATATCTCTTGCGGCGCACATCCTGCGGCGCACATCTCCTGCGGTGCACATCTCCTGAGGCTCACATCTCCTGCGGTGCACATCTCCTGCGGTGCACATCTCCTGCTGCGCACATCTCCGGCGGTGCACATCTCTTGCGGCACACATCCTGTGGCACACACCCTTCGTTGCACATAAATGAAACATTTATTTACAAAAAATTTATAATAATTAACTCAAATTAATAAAAAAACTGTGCGCACACATCCTGCGGCGCAAATCTCCTGCTGCGCACATCTCCTGCATTGCAGAACATAAGATGCACATAAATAAAATTAATAAAAAAACTGTGCGCACACATCCTGCGGCGCACATCTCCTGCGTCGCACATCTCCTGCGGTGCACATCTCCTGCTATGTACATCTCCTGCGGCGCACATCTCCTGCGGCGCACATCTCCTGCGTGCACATCTCCTGCTATGTACATCTCCTGCGGCGCACATCTCCTGCGGCGCACATCTCCTGCGTGCACATCTCCTGCGTGCACATCTCCTGCGGTGCACATCTCCTGCTATGTACATCTCCTGCGGCGCACATCTCCTGCGGCGCACATCTCCTGCGTGCACATCTCCTGCTATGTACATCTCCTGCGGCGCACATCTCCTGCGGCACTCATCTCCTGCGGCGCATATCTCCTGCGTACACATCTCCTGCGGTGCACATCTCCTGCTGCGCACATCTCCTGCGGTGTACATCTCCTGCGGTGCACATCTCCTGCCGCGCACATCTCCGGCGGCGGTGCACATCCTGCGGCGCACACCCTTCGTTGCACATAAATGAAACATTTATTTACAAATAAATTATAATAATTAACTCAAATTAATAAAAACACTGTGCGCACACATCCTGCGGCGCACATCTCCTGCGTGCTAATCTCCTGCGTGCACTTCTCCTGCGGTGCACATCTCCTGCGGTGCACATCTCCTGCTGCGCACATCTCCTGTGGTGCACATCTCCTGTTGCGCACATCTCCTGCGGTGCATATCTCTTGCGGCGCACATCCTGCGTTGCGAACCCTGCGTTGCACATAAATAAAACAGTTATTTACAAAAAAATTAAAATTAAATCATATTAATAAAAAAACTGCGGCACACATCTCCTGCTGCGCATATCGCCTGCGGCGCACATCTCCTGCAGCGCACATCTCAAGTGGTGCACATCTTCTGCGGCACACATCTCCTGCGGTGCACATCTCCTGCTGCGCACATCTCCTGCAGTGCACATCTCTTGCGGCGCACATCCTGCGGCGCACACCCTGCGGTGCACATAAATGAAACATTTGTTTACAAAAAAATATTATTACATCAAATTAATAAAAAAACTGTGTGCACACATCCTGCTGCGCACATCTCCTGCTGTGCACATCTCCTGCGTTGCACATCTCCTGCGTGCAGATCTCCTGCGGCGCACATCTCCTGCGGTGCACATCTCCAGTGGCGCATATCGCCTGCGGCGCACATCTCCTGCTTTGTACATCTCCTGCGGCGCACATGTCCTGCGTGCAAATCTCCTGCTATAGACATCTCCTGCGGCGCACATCTCCTGCGGCGCACATCTCCTGGGTGCACATCTCCTGCGTGCACATCTTCTGTGGTGCACATCTCCAGTGGCGCACATCTCCTGCGGTGCAAATCTTCTGCTGCGCACATCTCCTGTGGTGCACATCTCCTGCGGCACTCATCTCCTGCGACGCATATCTCCTGCGTACACATCTCCTGCGGTGCACATCTCCTGCTGCGCACATCTCCGCCGGTGCATTTCTCTTGCGGCGCACCTCCTGCGGCGCACACCCTGCGTTGCACATAAATGAAACATTTATTTACAAAAAATAAAAAAATCAAATCAAATTAATAAAAAATCTGCGGCACACATCTCCTGCTGCGCATATCGCCTGCGGCGCACATCTCCTGCTATGTACATCTCCTGCGACTCACATCTCCTGCGGCGCACATCTCTTGCGGCGCACATCCTGCGGCGCACACCCTGCGTTGCACATAAATGAAACATTTATTTAAAAAGAAAATTATAATAATTAACTCAAATTAATAAAAAAACTGTGCGCACACATCCTGCGGCGCAAATCTCCTGCTGCGCACATCTCCTGCATTGCAGAACATAAGATGCACATAAATAAAATTAATAAAAAAACTGTGCGCACACATCCTGCGGCGCACATCTCCTGCGGCGCACATCTCCTGCGGTGCACATCTCAAGTGGTGCACATCTCCTGCTGAGCACATCTCCTGCGGCACACATCTCCTGCTGCGCACATCTCCTGCGGTGCACATCTCCTGCTGCGCACATTTCCGGCAGTGCACATCTCTTGCGGCGCACACCCTGCGGTGCACATAAATGAAACATTTACTTACAAAAAAAAAATAATAATTAACTCAAATTAATAAAAAAACTGTGCGCACTAATCCTGCAACGCACATCTCCTGCTCTGCACATCTCCTGCTGCGCACATCTCCTGCTCTGCACATCTCCTGTGACGCACATCTTCTGCGGCACACATCTCCTGCGGTGCACATCTCCTGCTGCGCACATCTCCTGCAGTGCACATCTCTTGCGCACACATCCTGCGGCGCAAATCTCCTGCTGCGCACATCTCCTGCATTGCAGAACATAAGATGCACATAAATAAAATTAATAAAAAAACTGTGCGCACACATCCTGCGGCGCACATCTCCTGCGGCGCACATCTCCTGCGGTGCACATCTCCTGCTATGTACATCTCCTGCGGCGCACATCTCCTGCGGCGCACATCTACTGCGTGCACATCTCCTGCTATGTACATCTCCTGCGGCGCACATCTCCTGCGGCGCACATCTCCTGCGTGCACATCTCCTGCGTGCACATCTCCTGCGGTGCAGATCTCCTGCTATGTACATCTCCTGCGGCGCACATCTCCTGCGTGCACATCTCCTGCTATGTACATCTCCTGCGGCGCACATCTCCTGCGGCGCACATCTCCTGCGTGCACATCTCCTGCGTGCACATCTCCTGCGGTGCACATCTCCAGTGGCGCACATCTCCTGCTGCGCAAATCTCCTGCAGTGACCCTCCCTCGTCGCACACCCTGCGGTGCACATAAATGAAACATTTATTTACAAAAAATAATAATAATTAACTCAAATTCCTAAAAAAACTGTGCGCACACATCCTGCGGCGCACATCTCCTGCGGCACTCATCTCCTGCGGCGCATATCTCCTGCGTACACATCTCCTGCGGTGCACATCTGCTGCTGCGCACATTTCCGGCGGTGCACATCTCTTGCGGCGCACACCCTGCGGTGCACATAAATGAAACATTTACTTACAAAAAAAAAATAATAATTAACTCAAATTAATAAAAAAACTGTGCGCACTAATCCTGCAACGCACATCTCCTGCTCTGCACATCTCCTGCTGCGCACATCTCCTGCTCTGCACATCTCCTGCTCTGCACATCTCCTGTGACGCACATCTCCTGCTGCGCACATCTTCTGCGGCACACATCTCCTGCGTGCACATCTCCTGCAGCGCACATCTCCAGTGGCGCACATCTCCTGCTGCGCAAATCTCCTGCAGTGACCCTCCCTCGTCGCACACCCTGCGGTGCACATAAATGAAACATTTATTTACAAAAAATAATAATAATTAACTCAAATTCCTAAAAAAACTGTGCGCACACATCCTGCGGCGCACATCTCTTGCGGCACTCATCTCCTGCGGCGCATATCTCCTGCGTACACATCTCCTGCGGTGCACATCTCCTGCTGCGCACATCTCCGCCGGTGCATATCTCTTGCGGCACACCTCCTGCGGCGCACACCCTGCGTTGCACATAAATGAAACATTTATTTACAAAAAAATAAAAAAATAAAATCAAATTAATAAAAAAACTGCGGCACACATCTCCTGCTGCGCATATCGCCTGCGGCGCACATCTCCTGCTATGTACATCTCCTGCGACTCACATCTCCTGCGGCGCACATCTCCTGCAGTGCACATCTCCTGCTGCGCACATCTCCTGCGGTGCACATCTCTTGCGGCGCACATCCTGCGGCGCACACCCTGCGTTGCACATAAATGAAACATTTATTTAAAAAGAAAATTATAATAATTAACTCAAATTAATAAAAAAACTGTGCGCACACATCCTGCGGCGCAAATCTCCTGCTGCGCACATCTCCTGCATTGCAGAACATAAGATGCACATAAATAAAATTAATAAAAAAACTGTGCGCACACATCCTGCGGCGCACATCTCCTGCGGCGCACATCTCCTGCGTGCACATCTCCTGCTTTGTACATCTCCTGCGGCGCACATCTCCTGCGGCGCACATCTCCTGCGTGCACATCTCCTGCGTGCACATCTCCTGCGGTGCACATCTCCTGCTATGTACATCTCCTGCGGCGCACATCTCCTGCGGCGCACATCTCCTGCTATGTACATCTCCTGCGGCGCACATCTCCTGCGGCGCACATCTCCTGCGTGCACATCTCCTGCGTGCACATCTCCTGCGGTGCACATCTCCAGTGGTGCACATCTCCTGCTGCGCAAATCTCCTGCAGTGACCCTCCCTCGTCGCACACCCTGCGGTGCACATAAATGAAACATTTATTTATAAAAAATAATAATAATTAACTCAAATTCCTAAAAAAACTGTGCGCACACATCCTGCGGCGCACATCTCCTGCGGCACTCATCTCCTGCGGCGCATATCTCCTGCGTACACATCTCCTGCGGTGCACATCTCCTGCTGAGCACATCTCCTGCGGTGTACATCTCCTGCGGTGCACATCTCCTGCCGCGCACATCTCCGGCGGCGGTGCACATCCTGCGGCGCACACCCTTCGTTGCACATAAATGAAACATTTATTTACAAATAAATTATAATAATTAACTCAAATTAATAAAAAAACTGTGCGCACACATCCTGCGGCGCACATCTCCTGCGGAGCACATCTCCTGCGGGGCACATCTCCTGCTGCGCACATCTCCTGTGGTGCACATCTCCTGTTGCACACATCTCCTGCGGTGCATATCTCTTGCGGCGCACATCCTGCGTTGCGAACCCTGCGTTGCACATAAATAAAACAGTTATTTACAAAAAAATTAAAATTAAATCATATTAATAAAAAAACTGCGGCACACATCTCCTGCTGCGCATATCGCCTGCGGCGCACATCTCCTGCAGCGCACATCTCAAGTGGTGCACATCTCCTGCTGAGCACATCTCCTGCGGCGCACATCTTCTGCGGCGCACATCTCCTGCGTGCACATCTCCTGCTATGTACATCTCCTGCGGCGCACATCTCCTGCGGCGCACATCTCCTGCGTGCACATCTCCTGCGTGCACATCTCCTGCGGTGCACATCTCCTGCTATGTACATCTCCTGCGGCGCACATCTCCTGCGGCGCACATCTCCTGCGTGCACATCTCCTGCGTGCACATCTCCTGCGGCGCACATCTCCAGTGGCGCACATCTCCTGCTGCGCAAATCTCCTGCAGTGACCCTCCCTCGTCGCACACCCTGCGGTGCACATAAATGAAACATTTATTTACAAAAAATAATAATAATTAACTCAAATTCCTAAAAAAACTGTGCGCACACATCCTGCGGCGCACATCTCTTGCGGTACTCATCTCCTGCGGCGCATATCTCCTGCGTACACATCTCCTGCGGTGCACATCTCCTGCTGCGCACATCTCCTGCGGTGTACATCTCCTGCGGTGCACATCTCCTGCCGCGCACATCTCCGGCGGCAGTGCACATCCTGCGGCGCATACCCTTCGTTGCACATAAATGAAACATTTATTTACAAATAACTTATAATAATTAACTCAAATTAATAAAAAAACTGTGCGCACACATCCTGCGGCGCACATCTCCTGCGTGCTAATCTCCTGCGTGCACTTCTCCTGCGGTGCACATCTCCTGCGGCGCACATCTCCTGCTGCGAACATCTCCTGCGGTGCACATCTCTTGCGGCGCACATCCTGCGGCGCACACCCTGCGGTGCACATAAATGAAACATTTATTTACAAAAAATAATAATAATTAACTCAAATTCCTAAAAAAACTGTGCGCACACAGCCTGCGATGCACATCTCCTGCGGTGCACATCTCCGGTGGCGCATATCGCCTGCGGCGCACATCTCCTGCTTTGTACATCTCCTGCGGCGCACATGTCCTGCGTGCACATCTCCTGCTATGTACATCTCCTGCGGCGCACATCTCCTGCGGCGCACATCTCCTGCGTGCACATCTCCTGTGTGCACATCTCCTGCGGTGCACATCTCCAGTGGCGCACATCTCCTGCTGCGCAAATCTCCTGCAGTGACCCTCCCTCGTCGCACACCCTGCGGTGCACATAAATGAAACATTTATTTACAAAAAATAATAATAATTAACTCAAATTCCTAAAAAAACTGTGCGCACACAGCCTGCGACGCACATCTCCTGCGGTGCACATCTCCGGTGGCGCATATCGCCTGCGGCGCACATCTCCTGCTTTGTACATCTCCTGCGGCGCACATGTCCTGCGTGCACATCTCCTGCTATGTACATCTCCTGCGGCGCACATCTCCTGCGGCGCACATCTCCTGCGTGCACATCTCCTGTGTGCATATCTCCTGCGGTGCACATCTCCAGTGGCGCACATCTCCTGCTGCGCAAATCTCCTGCAGTGACCCTCCCTCGTCGCACACCCTGCGGTGCACATAAATGAAACATTTATTTACAAAAAATAATAATAATTAACTCAAATTCCTAAAAAAACTGTGCGCACACAGCCTGCGGCGCACATCTCCTGCGGCACTCATCTCCTGCGGCGCATATCTCCTGCGTACACATCTCCTGTGGTGCACATCTCCTGCTGCGCACATCTCCGCCGGTGCATATCTTTTGCGGCGCACATCCTGCGGCGAAAACACCCTGCGTTGCACATAAATGAAACATTTATTTACAAAACAATAAAAAAATTAAATCAAATTAATAAGAAAAAACTGCGGCACACATCTCCTGCTGCGCATATCGCCTGCGGCGCACATCTCCTGCGGTGCACATCTCCGCACACATCCTGCGTCGCACATCTCCTGCGGCGCATATCTCCTGCGTACACATCTCCTGCGGTGCACATCTCATGCTGCGCACATCTCCTGCGGTGTACATCTCCTGCGGTGCACATCTCCTGCTGCGCACATCTCCGGCGGTGCATATCTCTTGCGGCTCACATCTCCTGCGGTGCACATCTCCTGCTGCGCACATCTCCGGCGGTGCACATCTCTTGCGGCACACATCCTGTGGCGCACACCCTTCGTTGCACATAAATGAAACATTTATTTACAAAAAATTTATAATAATTAACTCAAATTAATAAAAAAACTGTGCGCACACATCCTGCGGCGCAAATCTCCTGCTGCGCACATCTCCTGCATTGCAGAACATGCGGTGCACATAAATAAAATTAATAAAAAAACTGTGCGCACACATCCTGCGGCGCACATCTCCTGCGTGCCAATCTCTTGCTGCGCACATCTCTTGCGGTGCACATCTCCTGCGGCGCACATCTCCTGCGGTGCACATCTCCTGCTGCGCACATCTCCTGCGGTGCACATCTCCGCACACATCCTGCGTCGCACATCTCCTGCGGCGCATATCTCCTGCGTACACATCTCCTGCGGTGCAAATCTCATGCTGCGCACATCTCCTGCGGTGTACATCTCCTGCGGTGCACATCTCCTGCTGCGCACATCTCCGGCGGTGCATATCTCTTGCGGCTCACATCTCCTGCGGTGCACATCTCCTGCGGTGCACATCTCCTGCTGCGCACATCTCCGGCGGTGCACATCTCCGCACACATCCTGCGGCGCACATCTCCTGCGGCACTCATCTCCTGCAGCGCATATCTCCTGCGTACACATCTCCTGCGGTGCATATCTCCTGCTGCGCACATCTCCTGCGGTGTACATCTCCTGCGGTGCACATCTCCTGCTGTGCACATCTCCGGCGGTGCATATCTCTTGCGGTGCAAATCCTGCGGCGCACACCCTTCGTTGCACATAAATGAAACATTTATTTACAAATAAATTATAATAATTAACTCAAATTAATAAAAAAACTGTGCGCACACATCCTGCGGCGCACATCTCCTGCGTGCTAATCTCCTGCGTGCACTTCTCCTGCGGTGCACATCTCCTGCGGCGCACATCTCCTGCGGTGCACATCTCCTGCTGCGCACATCTCCTGTGGTGCACATCTCCTGTTGCGCACATCTCCTGCGGTGCATATCTCTTGCGGTGCACATCCTGCGTTGCGAACCCTGCGTTGCACATAAATAAAACAGTTATTTACAAAAAAAATTAAAATTAAATCATATTAATAAAAAAACTGCGGCACACATCTCCTGCTGCGCATATCGCCTGCGGCGCACATCTCCTGCAGCGCACATCTCAAGTGGTGCACATCTCCTGCTGAGCACATCTCCTGCGGTGCACATCTCCTGCTGCGCACATTTCCGGCGGTGCACATGTCTTGTGGCGCACACCCTGCGGTGCACATAAATGAAACATTTACTTCCAAAAAAAATAATAATTAACTCAAATTAATAAAAAAACTGTGCGCACTAATCCTGCAGCGCACATCTCCTGCTCTGCACATCTCCTGCTGCGCACATCTCCTGCTCTGCACATCTCCTGCTCTGCACATCTCCTGCTGCGCACATCTTCTGCGGCACACATCTCCTGCGGTGCACATCTCCTGCTCCGCACATCTCCTGCAGTGCACATTTCTTGCGGTGCACATCCTGCGGCGCACACCCTGCGGTGCACATAAATGAAACATTTATTTACAAAAAAATATTATTACATCAAATTAATAAAAAAACTGTGTGCACACATCCTGCTGCGCACATCTCCTGCTGTGCATATCTCCTGCGTTGCACATCTCCTGCGTGCACATCTCCCGTGGCGCATATCGCCTGCGGCGCACATCTCCTGCTTTGTACATCTCCTGCGGTGCACATCTCCTGCGTGCACATCTCCTGCTATGTATATCTCCTGCGGTGCACATCTCCAGTGGCGCACATTTCCTGCTGCGTAAATCTCCTGCAGTGACCCTCCCTCGTCGCACACCCTGCGGTGCACATAAATTAAACATTTATTTACAAAAAATAATAATAATTAACTCAAATTCCTAAAAAAACTGTGCGCACACATCCTGCGGCGCACATCTCCTGCGGCACTCATCTCCTGCGGCGCATATCTTCTGCGTACACATCTCCTGCGGCGCACATCTCCTGCGGTGCACATCTCCTGCGGTGCACATCTCCTGCTGCGCAAATCTCTGGCGGTGCACATCTCTTGCGGCGCACATCCTGCGGCGCACACCCTTCGTTGCACATAAATGAAACATTTATTTACAAAAAAATTATAATAATTAACTCAAATTAATAAAAAAACTGTGCGCACACATCCTACGGCGCAAATCTCCTGCTGCGCACATCTCCTGCGTTGCAGAACATGCGATGCACATAAATAAAGTTAATAAAAAAACTGTGCGCACACATCCTGCGGCGCACATCTCCTGCGGCGCACATCTCCTGCGGTGCACATCTCCTGCTGCGCACATCTCCTGCGGTGCACATCTCCGCACACATCCTGCGTCGCACATCTCCTGCGGCGCATATCTCCTGCGTACACATCTCCTGCGGTGCACATCTCATGCTGCGCACATCTCCTGCGGTGCACATCTCTTGCGGCGCACATCCTGCGGCGCACACCCTGCGTTGCACATAAATGAAACATTTATTTACAAAAAAATTATAATAATTAACTCAAATTAATAAAAAAACTGTGCGCACACATCCTGCGGCGCAAATCTCCTGCTGCGCACATCTCCTGCATTGCAGAACATAAGATGCACATAAATAAAATTAATAAAAAAACTGTGCGCACACATCCTGCGGCGCACATCTCCTGCGGTGCACATCTCCTGCTGCGCACATATTCTGCGGTACACATCTCCGCACACATCCTGCGGCGCATATCTCCTGCGTACACATCTCCTGCGGTGCACATCTCATGCTGAGCACATCTCCTGCGGTGTACATCTCCTGCGGTGCACATCTCCTGCTGCGCACATCTCCGGCGGTGCATATCTCTTGCGGCGCACATCCTGCGGCGCACATATCCTGCGGCGCACATCTCCTGCGGCACTCATCTCCTGCGGCGCATATCTCCTGCGTACACATTTCCTGCGGTGCACATCTCATGCTGAGCACATCTCCTGCGGTGTACATCTCCTGCGGTGCACATCTCCTGCTGCGCACATCTCCGGCGGTGCATATCTCTTGCGGCGCACATCCTGCTGCGCAAATCTCCTGCAGTGACCCTCCCTCGTCGCACACCCTGCGGTGCACATAAATGAAACATTTATTTACAAAAAATAATAATAATTAACTCAAATTCCTAAAAAAACTGTGCGCACACAGCCTGCGGCGCACATCTCCTGCGGCACTCATCTCCTGCGGCGCATATCTCCTGCGTACACATCTCCTGTGGTGCACATCTCCTGCTGCGCACATCTCCGCCGGTGCATATCTTTTGCGGCGCACATCCTGCGGCGAAAACACCCTGCGTTGCACATAAATGAAACATTTATTTACAAAACAATAAAAAAATTAAATCAAATTAATAAGAAAAAACTGCGGCACACATCTCCTGCTGCGCATATCGCCTGCGGCGCACATCTCCTGCGGTGCACATCTCCGCACACATCCTGCGTCGCACATCTCCTGCGGCGCATATCTCCTGCGTACACATCTCCTGCGGTGCACATCTCATGCTGCGCACATCTCCTGCGGTGTACATCTCCTGCGGTGCACATCTCCTGCTGCGCACATCTCCGGCGGTGCATATCTCTTGCGGCTCACATCTCCTGCGGTGCACATCTCCTGCTGCGCACATCTCCGGCGGTGCACATCTCTTGCGGCACACATCCTGTGGCGCACACCCTTCGTTGCACATAAATGAAACATTTATTTACAAAAAATTTATAATAATTAACTCAAATTAATAAAAAAACTGTGCGCACACATCCTGCGGCGCAAATCTCCTGCTGCGCACATCTCCTGCATTGCAGAACATGCGGTGCACATAAATAAAATTAATAAAAAAACTGTGCGCACACATCCTGCGGCGCACATCTCCTGCGTGCCAATCTCTTGCTGCGCACATCTCTTGCGGTGCACATCTCCTGCGGCGCACATCTCCTGCGGTGCACATCTCCTGCTGCGCACATCTCCTGCGGTGCACATCTCCGCACACATCCTGCGTCGCACATCTCCTGCGGCGCATATCTCCTGCGTACACATCTCCTGCGGTGCAAATCTCATGCTGCGCACATCTCCTGCGGTGTACATCTCCTGCGGTGCACATCTCCTGCTGCGCACATCTCCGGCGGTGCATATCTCTTGCGGCTCACATCTCCTGCGGTGCACATCTCCTGCGGTGCACATCTCCTGCTGCGCACATCTCCGGCGGTGCACATCTCCGCACACATCCTGCGGCGCACATCTCCTGCGGCACTCATCTCCTGCAGCGCATATCTCCTGCGTACACATCTCCTGCGGTGCATATCTCCTGCTGCGCACATCTCCTGCGGCGTACATCTCCTGCGGTGCACATCTCCTGCTGTGCACATCTCCGGCGGTGCATATCTCTTGCGGTGCAAATCCTGCGGCGCACACCCTTCGTTGCACATAAATGAAACATTTATTTACAAATAAATTATAATAATTAACTCAAATTAATAAAAAAACTGTGCGCACACATCCTGCGGCGCACATCTCCTGCGTGCTAATCTCCTGCGTGCACTTCTCCTGCGGTGCACATCTCCTGCGGCGCACATCTCCTGCGGTGCACATCTCCTGCTGCGCACATCTCCTGTGGTGCACATCTCCTGTTGCGCACATCTCCTGCGGTGCATATCTCTTGCGGCGCACATCCTGCGTTGCGAACCCTGCGTTGCACATAAATAAAACAGTTATTTACAAAAAAAATTAAAATTAAATCATATTAATAAAAAAACTGCGGCACACATCTCCTGCTGCGCATATCGCCTGCGGCGCACATCTCCTGCAGCGCACATCTCAAGTGGTGCACATCTCCTGCTGAGCACATCTCCTGCGGTGCACATCTCCTGCTGCGCACATTTCCGGCGGTGCACATGTCTTGTGGCGCACACCCTGCGGTGCACATAAATGAAACATTTACTTCCAAAAAAAATAATAATTAACTCAAATTAATAAAAAAACTGTGCGCACTAATCCTGCAGCGCACATCTCCTGCTCTGCACATCTCCTGCTGCGCACATCTCCTGCTCTGCACATCTCCTGCTCTGCACATCTCCTGCTGCGCACATCTTCTGCGGCACACATCTCCTGCGGTGCACATCTCCTGCTCCGCACATCTCCTGCAGTGCACATTTCTTGCGGTGCACATCCTGCGGCGCACACCCTGCGGTGCACATAAATGAAACATTTATTTACAAAAAAATATTATTACATCAAATTAATAAAAAAACTGTGTGCACACATCCTGCTGCGCACATCTCCTGCTGTGCATATCTCCTGCGTTGCACATCTCCTGCGTGCACATCTCCCGTGGCGCATATCGCCTGCGGCGCACATCTCCTGCTTTGTACATCTCCTGCGGTGCACATCTCCTGCGTGCACATCTCCTGCTATGTATATCTCCTGCGGTGCACATCTCCAGTGGCGCACATTTCCTGCTGCGTAAATCTCCTGCAGTGACCCTCCCTCGTCGCACACCCTGCGGTGCACATAAATTAAACATTTATTTACAAAAAATAATAATAATTAACTCAAATTCCTAAAAAAACTGTGCGCACACATCCTGCGGCGCACATCTCCTGCGGCACTCATCTCCTGCGGCGCATATCTTCTGCGTACACATCTCCTGCGGCGCACATCTCCTGCGGTGCACATCTCCTGCGGTGCACATCTCCTGCTGCGCAAATCTCTGGCGGTGCACATCTCTTGCGGCGCACATCCTGCGGCGCACACCCTTCGTTGCACATAAATGAAACATTTATTTACAAAAAAATTATAATAATTAACTCAAATTAATAAAAAAACTGTGCGCACACATCCTACGGCGCAAATCTCCTGCTGCGCACATCTCCTGCGTTGCAGAACATGCGATGCACATAAATAAAGTTAATAAAAAAACTGTGCGCACACATCCTGCGGCGCACATCTCCTGCGGCGCACATCTCCTGCGGTGCACATCTCCTGCTGCGCACATCTCCTGCGGTGCACATCTCCGCACACATCCTGCGTCGCACATCTCCTGCGGCGCATATCTCCTGCGTACACATCTCCTGCGGTGCACATCTCATGCTGCGCACATCTCCTGCGGTGCACATCTCTTGCGGCGCACATCCTGCGGCGCACACCCTGCGTTGCACATAAATGAAACATTTATTTACAAAAAAATTATAATAATTAACTCAAATTAATAAAAAAACTGTGCGCACACATCCTGCGGCGCAAATCTCCTGCTGCGCACATCTCCTGCATTGCAGAACATAAGATGCACATAAATAAAATTAATAAAAAAACTGTGCGCACACATCCTGCGGCGCACATCTCCTGCGGTGCACATCTCCTGCTGCGCACATATTCTGCGGTACACATCTCCGCACACATCCTGCGGCGCATATCTCCTGCGTACACATCTCCTGCGGTGCACATCTCATGCTGAGCACATCTCCTGCGGTGTACATCTCCTGCGGTGCACATCTCCTGCTGCGCACATCTCCGGCGGTGCATATCTCTTGCGGCGCACATCCTGCGGCGCACATATCCTGCGGCGCACATCTCCTGCGGCACTCATCTCCTGCGGCGCATATCTCCTGCGTACACATTTCCTGCGGTGCACATCTCATGCTGAGCACATCTCCTGCGGTGTACATCTCCTGCGGTGCACATCTCCTGCTGCGCACATCTCCGGCGGTGCATATCTCTTGCGGCGCACATCCTGCGGCGCACATATCCTGCGGTGCACATCTCCTGAGGCGCACATCTCCTGCGGTGCAAATCTCCTGCGGAGCACATCTCCTGCGGAGCACATCTCCGGCGGTGCACATCTCTTGCGGTGCACATCTCCGCACACATCCTGCGGCGCACATCTTCTGCGGCACTCATCTCCTACGGCGCATATCTCCTGCGTACACATCTCCTGCGGTGCACATCTCCTGCTGCGCACATCTCCTGCTATGTACATCTCCTGCGGCGCACATCTCCTGCGGCGCACTTCTCCTGCGTGCACATCTCCTGCGTGCACATCTCCTGCGGTGCACATCTCCAGTGGCGCACATCTCCTGCTGCGCAAATCTCCTGCAGTGATCCTCCCTCGTCGCACACCCTGCGGTGCACATAAATGAAACATTTATTTACAAAAAATAATAATAATTAACTCAAATTCCTAAAAAAACTGTGCGCACACATCCTGCGGAGCACATCTCCTGCGGCACTCATCTCCTGCGGCGCATATCTCCTGCGTACACATCTCCTGCGGTGCAAATTTCCTGCCGCGCACATCTCCGGCGGCGGCGCACATCCTGCGGCGCACACCCTTCGTTGCACATAAATGAAACATTTATTTACAAATAAATTATAATAATTAACTCAAATTAATAAAAAAACTGTATGCACACATCCTGCGGCGCACATCTCCTGCGTGCTAATCTACTGCGTGCACTTCTCCTGCGGTGCACATCTCCTGCGGCGCACATCTCCTGCGGTGCACATCTCCTGCTGCGCACATCTCCTGCGGTGCATATCTCTTGCGGCGCACATCCTGCGTTGCGAACCCTGCGTTGCACATAAATAAAACAGTTATTTACAAAAAAAATTAAAATGAAATCATATTAATAAAAACACTGCGGCACACATCTCCTACTGCGCATATCGCCTGCGGCGCACATCTCCTGCAGCGCACATCTCAAGTGGTGCACATCTCCTGCTGAGCACATCTCCTGCGGCACACATCTCCTGCTGCGCACATCTCCTGCGGTGCACATCTCCTGCTGCGCACATTTCCGGCGGTGCACATCTCTTGCGGCGCACACCCTGCGGTGCACATAAATGAAACATTTACTTACAAAAAAAAAATAATAATTAACTCAAATTAATAAAAAAACTGTGCGCACTAATCCTGCAATACACATCTCCTGCTCTGCACATCTCCTGCTGCGCAGATCTCCTGCTCTGCACATCTCCTGTGATGCACATCTCCTGCTGCGCACATCTTCTGCGGCACACATCTCCTGCGGTGCACATCTCCTGCTGCGCACATCTCCTGCGGTGCACATCTCTTGCGGCGCACATCCTGCGGCGCACACCCTGCGGTGCACATAAATGAAACATTTATTTACAAAAAAATATTATTACATCAAATTAATGAAAAAACTGTGTGCACACATCCTGCTGCGCACATCTCCTGCTGTGCACATCTCCTGCGTTGCACATCTCCTGCGTGCAGATCTCCTGCGGCGCACTTCTCCTGCGGTGCACATCTCCGGTGGCGCATATCGCCTGCAGCGCACATCTCCTGCTTTGTACATCTCCTGCGTGCACATCTCCTGCGTGCACATCGCCTGCGGTGCACATCTCCAGTGGCGCAGATCTCCTGCTGCGCAAATCTCCTGCAGTGACCCTCCCTCGTCGCACACCCTGTGGTGCACATAAATGAAACATTTATTTACAAAAAATAATAATAATTAACTCAAATTCCTAAAAAAACTGTGCGCACACATCCTGCGGCGCACATCTCCTGCGGCACTCATCTCCTGCGGTGCATATCTCCTGCGTACACATCTCCTGCGGCGCACATCTCCTGCGGTGCACATCTCCTGCTGCGCAAATCTCCGGCGGTGCACATCTCTTGCGGCGCACATCCTGCGGCGCACACCCTTCGTTGCACATGAATGAAACATTTATTTACAATAAAATTATAATAATTAACTCAAATTAATAAAAAAACTGTGCGCACACATCCTGTGGCGCAAATCTCCTGCTGCGCACATCTCCTGCATTGCAGAACATGCAGTGCACATAAATAAAATTAATAAAAAAACTGTGCGCACACATCCTGCGGCGCACATCTCCTGCGGCGCACATCTCCTGCGGTGCACATCTCCTGCTGCGCTCATCTCCTGCGGTGCACATCTCCGCACACATCCTGCGTCGCACATCTCTTGCGGCGCATATCTCCTTCGTACACATTTCCTGCGGTGCACATCTCATGCTGCGCACATCTCCTGCGGTGTACATCTCCTGCGGTGCACATCTCCTGCTGCGCACATCTCCGGCGGTGCATATCTCTTGCGGCGCACATCCTGCGGCGCACATCTCCTGCGGTGCACATCTCCTGAGGCTCACATCTCCTGCGGTGCACATCTCCTGCGGTGCACATCTCCTGCTGCGCACATCTCCGGCGGTGCACATCTCTTGCGGCACACATCCTGTGGCGCACACCCTTCGTTGCACATAAATGAAACATTTATTTACAAAAAATTTATAATAATTAACTCAAATTAATAAAAAAACTGTGCGCACACATCCTGCGGCGCACATCCTGCGGCGCACATCTCCTGCGGTGCACATCTCCTGCGGCGCACATCTCCTGCGGTGCACATCTCCTGCTGCGCACATCTCCTGCGGTGCACATCTCCGCACACATCCTGCGGCGCACATCTCCTGCGGCACTCATCTCCTGCGGCGCATATCTCCTGCGTACACATCTCCTGCGGTGCACATCTCCTGCTGCGCACATCTCCTGCGGTGTACATCTCCTGCGGTGCACATCTCCTGCTGTGCACATCTCCGGCGGTGCATATCTCTTGCGGTGCACATCCTGCGGCGCACACCCTTCGTTGCACATAAATGAAACATTTATTTACAAATAAATTATAATAATTAACTCAAATTAATAAAAAAACTTTGCGCACACATCCTGCGGCGCACATCTCCTGCGTGCACTTGTCCTGCGGTGCACATCTCCTGCGGTGCACATCTCCTGCTGCGCACATCTCCTGTGGTGCACATCTCCTGTTGCGCACATCTCCTGCGGTGCATATCTCTTGCGGCGCACATCCTGCATTGCGAACCCTGCGTTGCACATAAATAAAACGGTTATTTACAAAAAAAATTAAAATTAAATCATATTAATAAAAAAACTGCGGCACACATCTCCTGCTGCGCATATCGCCTGCGGCGCACATCTCCTGCAGCGCACATCTCAAGTGGTGCACATCTCCTGCTGAGCACATCTCCTGCGGCACACATCTCCTGCTGCGCACATCTCCTGCGGTGCACATCTCCTGCTGCGCACATTTCCGGCGGTGCACATCTCTTGTGGCGCACACCCTGCGGTGCACATAAATGAAACATTTACTTACAAAAATAAATAATAATTAACTCAAATTAATAAAAAAACTGTGCGCACTAATCCTGCAGCGCACATCTCCTGCTCTGCACATCTCCTGCTGCGCACATCTCCTGCTCTGCACATTTCCTGCTCTGCACATCTCCTGCTGCGCACATCTTCTGCGGCACACATCTCCTGCGTTGCACATCTCCTGCGTGCAGATCTCCTGCGGCGCACATCTCCTGCGGTGAACATCTCATGCTGCGCACATCTCCTGCGGTGTACATCTCCTGCGGTGCACATCTCCTGCTGCGCACATCTCCGGCGGTGCATATCTCTTGCGGCGCACATCCTGCGGCGCACATCTCCTGCGGTGCACATCTCCTGAGGCTCACATCTCCTGCGGTGCACATCTCCTGCGGTGCACATCTCCTGCTTTGTACATCTCCTGCGGCGCACATGTCCTGCGTGCACATCTCCTGCTATGTACATCTCCTGCGGCGCACATCTCCTGCGGCGCACATCTCCTGCGTGCACATCTCCTGCGTGCACATCTCCTGCGGTGCACATCTCCAGTGGCGCACATCTCCTGCTGCGCAAATCTCCTGCAGTGACCCTCCCTCGTCGCACACCCTGCGGTGCACATAAATGAAAAAAAAAAAACTGTGCGCACACATCCTGCGGCGCAAATCTCCTGCTGTGCACATCTCCTGCATTGCAGAACATAAGATGCCCAGAAATAAAATTAATAAAAAAACTGTGCGCACACATCCTGCGGCGCACATCTCCTGCGGCGCACATCTCCTGCGGTGCACATCTCCTGCTGCGCACATCTCCTGCGGTGCACATCTCCGCACACATCCTGCGTCGCACATCTCCTGCGGCGCATATCTCCTGCGTACACATCTCCTGCGGTGCACATCTCATGCTGCGCACATCTCCTGCGGTGCACATCTCTTGCGGCGCACATCCTGCGGCGCACACCCTGCGTTGCACATAAATGAAACATTTATTTAAAAAGAAAATTATAATAATTAACTCAAATTAATAAAAAAACTGTGCGCACACATCCTGCGGCGCAAATCTCCTGCTGCGCACATCTCCTGCATTGCAGAACATAAGATGCACATAAATAAAATTAATAAAAAAACTGTGCGCACACATCCTGCGGCGCACATCTCCTGCGGTGCACATCTCCTGCTGCGCACATATTCTGCGGTACACATCTCCGCACACATCCTGCGGCGCATATCTCCTGCGTACACATCTCCTGCGGTGCACATCTCATGCTGAGCACATCTCCTGCGGTGTACATCTCCTGCGGTGCACATCTCCTGCTGCGCACATCTCCGGCGGTGCATATCTCTTGCGGCGCACATCCTGCGGCGCACATATCCTGCGGCGCACATCTCCTGCGGCACTCATCTCCTGCGGCGCATATCTCCTGCGTACACATTTCCTGCGGTGCACATCTCATGCTGAGCACATCTCCTGCGGTGTACATCTCCTGCGGTGCACATCTCCTGCTGCGCACATCTCCGGCGGTGCATATCTCTTGCGGCGCACATCCTGCGGCGCACATATCCTGCGGTGCACATCTCCTGAGGCGCACATCTCCTGCGGTGCAAATCTCCTGCGGAGCACATCTCCGGCGGTGCACATCTCTTGCGGTGCACATCTCCGCACACATCCTGCGGCGCACATCTTCTGCGGCACTCATCTCCTACGGCGCATATCTCCTGCGTACACATCTCCTGCGGTGCACATCTCCTGCTGCGCACATCTCCTGCTATGTACATCTCCTGCGGCGCACATCTCCTGCGGCGCACTTCTCCTGCGTGCACATCTCCTGCGTGCACATCTCCTGCGGTGCACATCTCCAGTGGCGCACATCTCTTGCTGCGCAAATCTCCTGCAGTGATCCTCCCTCGTCGCACACCCTGCGGTGCACATAAATGAAACATTTATTTACAAAAAATAATAATAATTAACTCAAATTCCTAAAAAAACTGTGCGCACACATCCTGCGGAGCACATCTCCTGCGGCACTCATCTCCTGCGGCGCATATCTCCTGCGTACACATCTCCTGCGGTGCACATCTCCTGCTGCGCACATCTCCTGCGGTGCAAATTTCCTGCCGCGCACATCTCCGGCGGCGGCGCACATCCTGCGGCGCACACCCTTCGTTGCACATAAATGAAACATTTATTTACAAATAAATTATAATAATTAACTCAAATTAATAAAAAAACTGTATGCACACATCCTGCGGCGCACATCTCCTGCGTGCTAATCTACTGCGTGCACTTCTCCTGCGGTGCACATCTCCTGCGGCGCACATCTCCTGCGGTGCACATCTCCTGCTGCGCACATCTCCTGCGGTGCATATCTCTTGCGGCGCACATCCTGCGTTGCGAACCCTGCGTTGCACATAAATAAAACAGTTATTTACAAAAAAAATTAAAATGAAATCATATTAATAAAAACACTGCGGCACACATCTCCTACTGCGCATATCGCCTGCGGCGCACATCTCCTGCAGCGCACATCTCAAGTGGTGCACATCTTCTGCTGAGCACATCTCCTGCGGCACACATCTCCTGCTGCGCACATCTCCTGCGGTGCACATCTCCTGCTGCGCACATTTCCGGCGGTGCACATCTCTTGCGGCGCACACCCTGCGGTGCACATAAATGAAACATTTACTTACAAAAAAAAAATAATAATTAACTCAAATTAATAAAAAAACTGTGCGCACTAATCCTGCAATACACATCTCCTGCTCTGCACATCTCCTGCTGCGCAGATCTCCTGCTCTGCACATCTCCTGTGATGCACATCTCCTGCTGCGCACATCTTCTGCGGCACACATCTCCTGCGGTGCACATCTCCTGCTGCGCACATCTCCTGCGGTGCACATCTCTTGCGGCGCACATCCTGCGGCGCACACCCTGCGGTGCACATAAATGAAACATTTATTTACAAAAAAATATTATTACATCAAATTAATGAAAAAACTGTGTGCACACATCCTGCTGCGCACATCTCCTGCTGTGCACATCTCCTGCGTTGCACATCTCCTGCGTGCAGATCTCCTGCGGCGCACTTCTCCTGCGGTGCACATCTCCGGTGGCGCATATCGCCTGCAGCGCACATCTCCTGCTTTGTACATCTCCTGCGTGCACATCTCCTGCGTGCACATCGCCTGCGGTGCACATCTCCAGTGGCGCAGATCTCCTGCTGCGCAAATCTCCTGCAGTGACCCTCCCTCGTCGCACACCCTGTGGTGCACATAAATGAAACATTTATTTACAAAAAATAATAATAATTAACTCAAATTCCTAAAAAAACTGTGCGCACACATCCTGCGGCGCACATCTCCTGCGGCACTCATCTCCTGCGGTGCATATCTCCTGCGTACACATCTCCTGCGGCGCACATCTCCTGCGGTGCACATCTCCTGCTGCGCAAATCTCCGGCGGTGCACATCTCTTGCGGCGCACATCCTGCGGCGCACACCCTTCGTTGCACATGAATGAAACATTTATTTACAATAAAATTATAATAATTAACTCAAATTAATAAAAAAACTGTGCGCACACATCCTGTGGCGCAAATCTCCTGCTGCGCACATCTCCTGCATTGCAGAACATGCAGTGCACATAAATAAAATTAATAAAAAAACTGTGCGCACACATCCTGCGGCGCACATCTCCTGCGGCGCACATCTCCTGCGGTGCACATCTCCTGCTGCGCTCATCTCCTGCGGTGCACATCTCCGCACACATCCTGCGTCGCACATCTCCTGCGGCGCATATCTCCTTCGTACACATCTCCTGCGGTGCACATCTCATGCTGCGCACATCTCCTGCGGTGTACATCTCCTGCGGTGCACATCTCCTGCTGCGCACATCTCCGGCGGTGCATATCTCTTGCGGCGCACATCCTGCGGCGCACATCTCCTGCGGTGCACATCTCCTGAGGCTCACATCTCCTGCGGTGCACATCTCCTGCGGTGCACATCTCCTGCTGCGCACATCTCCGGCGGTGCACATCTCTTGCGGCACACATCCTGTGGCGCACACCCTTCGTTGCACATAAATGAAACATTTATTTACAAAAAATTTATAATAATTAACTCAAATTAATAAAAAAACTGTGCGCACACATCCTGCGGCGCACATCCTGCGGCGCACATCTCCTGCGGTGCACATCTCCTGCGGCGCACATCTCCTGCGGTGCACATCTCCTGCTGCGCACATCTCCTGCGGTGCACATCTCCGCACACATCCTGCGGCGCACATCTCCTGCGGCACTCATCTCCTGCGGCGCATATCTCCTGCGTACACATCTCCTGCGGTGCACATCTCCTGCTGCGCACATCTCCTGCGGTGTACATCTCCTGCGGTGCACATCTCCTGCTGTGCACATCTCCGGCGGTGCATATCTCTTGCGGTGCACATCCTGCGGCGCACACCCTTCGTTGCACATAAATGAAACATTTATTTACAAATAAATTATAATAATTAACTCAAATTAATAAAAAAACTTTGCGCACACATCCTGCGGCGCACATCTCCTGCGTGCACTTGTCCTGCGGTGCACATCTCCTGCGGTGCACATCTCCTGCTGCGCACATCTCCTGTGGTGCACATCTCCTGTTGCGCACATCTCCTGAGGTGCATATCTCTTGCGGCGCACATCCTGCATTGCGAACCCTGCGTTGCACATAAATAAAACGGTTATTTACAAAAAAAATTAAAATTAAATCATATTAATAAAAAAACTGCGGCACACATCTCCTGCTGCGCATATCGCCTGCGGCGCACATCTCCTGCAGCGCACATCTCAAGTGGTGCACATCTCCTGCTGAGCACATCTCCTGCGGCACACATCTCCTGCTGCGCACATCTCCTGCGGTGCACATCTCCTGCTGCGCACATTTCCGGCGGTGCACATCTCTTGTGGCGCACACCCTGCGGTGCACATAAATGAAACATTTACTTACAAAAATAAATAATAATTAACTCAAATTAATAAAAAAACTGTGCGCACTAATCCTGCAGCGCACATCTCCTGCTCTGCACATCTCCTGCTGCGCACATCTCCTGCTCTGCACATTTCCTGCTCTGCACATCTCCTGCTGCGCACATCTTCTGCGGCACACATCTCCTGCGTTGCACATCTCCTGCGTGCAGATCTCCTGCGGCGCACATCTCCTGCGGTGAACATCTCATGCTGCGCACATCTCCTGCGGTGTACATCTCCTGCGGTGCACATCTCCTGCTGCGCACATCTCCGGCGGTGCATATCTCTTGCGGCGCACATCCTGCGGCGCACATCTCCTGCGGTGCACATCTCCTGAGGCTCACATCTCCTGCGGTGCACATCTCCTGCGGTGCACATCTCCTGCTTTGTACATCTCCTGCGGCGCACATGTCCTGCGTGCACATCTCCTGCTATGTACATCTCCTGCGGCGCACATCTCCTGCGGCGCACATCTCCTGCGTGCACATCTCCTGCGTGCACATCTCCTGCGGTGCACATCTCCAGTGGCGCACATCTCCTGCTGCGCAAATCTCCTGCAGTGACCCTCCCTCGTCGCACACCCTGCGGTGCACATAAATGAAACATTTATTTACAAAAAATAATAATAATTAACTCAAATTCCTAAAAAAACTGTGCGCACACAGCCTGCGGCGCACATCTCCTGCGGCACTCATCTCCTGCGACGCATATCTCCTGCGTACACATCTCCTGCGGTGCACATCTCCTGCTGCGCACATCTCCGCCGGTGCATATCTCTTGCGGCGCACCTCCTGTGGCTCACACCCTGCGTTGCACATAAATGAAACATTTATTTACAAAAAAATAAAAAAATCAAATCAAATTAATAAAAAAACTGCGGCGCACATCTCCTACTTTGTACATCTCCTGCGGCGCACATCTCCTGCGTGCACGTCTCCTGCTATGTACATCTCCTGCGGCGCACATCTCCTGCGTGCACATCTCCTGCGGCGCACATCTCCAGTGGCGCACATCTCCTGCTGCGCAAATCTCCTGCAGTGACCCTCCCTCGTCGCACACCCTGCGGTGCACATAAATGAAACATTTATTTACAAAAAATAATAATAATTAACTCAAACTCCTAAAAAAACTGTGCGCACACAGCCTGCGGCGCACATCTCCTGCTATGTACATCTCCTGCGACTCACATCTCCTGCGGCGCACATCTCCTGCAGTGCACATCTCCTGCTGCGCACATCTCCTGCGGTGCACATCTCTTGCGGCGCACATCCTGCGGCGCACACCCTGCGTTTATTTACAAAAAAATTATAATAATTAACTCAAATTAATAAAAAAACTGTGCGCACACATCCTGCGGCGCAAATCTCCTGCTGCGCACATCTCCTGCATTGCAGAACATAAGATGCCCAGAAATAAAATTAATAAAAAAACTGTGCGCACACATCCTGCGGCGCACATCTCCTGCGGCGCACATCTCCTGCGGTGCACATCTCCTGCTGCGCACATCTCCTGCGGTGCACATCTCCGCACACATCCTGCGTCGCACATCTCCTGCGGCGCATATCTCCTGCGTACACATCTCCTGCGGTGCACATCTCATGCTGCGCACATCTCCTGCGGTGCACATCTCTTGCGGCGCACATCCTGCGGCGCACACCCTGCGTTGCACATAAATGAAACATTTATTTACAAAAAAATTATAATAATTAACTCAAATTAATAAAAAAACTGTGCGCACACATCCTGCGGCGCAAATCTCCTGCTGCGCACATCTCCTGCATTGCAGAACATAAGATGCACATAAATAAAATTAATAAAAAAACTGTGCGCACACATCCTGCGGCGCACATCTCCTGCGGTGCACATCTCCTGCTGCGCACATATTCTGCGGTACACATCTCCGCACACATCCTGCGGCGCATATCTCCTGCGTACACATCTCCTGCGGTGCACATCTCATGCTGAGCACATCTCCTGCGGTGTACATCTCCTGCGGTGCACATCTCCTGCTGCGCACATCTCCGGCGGTGCATATCTCTTGCGGCGCACATCCTGCGGCGCACATATCCTGCGGCGCACATCTCCTGCGGCACTCATCTCCTGCGGCGCATATCTCCTGCGTACACATTTCCTGCGGTAAACATCTCATGCTGAGCACATCTCCTGCGGTGTACATCTCCTGCGGTGCACATCTCCTGCTGCGCACATCTCCGGCGGTGCAAATCTCTTGCGGCGCACATCCTGCGGCGCACATATCCTGCGGTGCACATCTCCTGAGGCGCACATCTCCTGCGGTGCAAATCTCCTGCGGAGCACATCTCCTGCGGAGCACATCTCCGGCGGTGCACATCTCTTGCGGTGCACATCTCCGCACACATCCTGCGGCGCACATCTTCTGCGGCACTCATCTCCTACGGCGCATATCTCCTGCGTACACATCTCCTGCGGTGCACATCTCCTGCTGCGCACATCTCCTGCTATGTACATCTCCTGCGGCGCACATCTCCTGCGGCGCACTTCTCCTGCGTGCACATCTCCTGCGTGCACATCTCCTGCGGTGCACATCTCCAGTGGCGCACATCTCCTGCTGCGCAAATCTCCTGCAGTGATCCTCCCTCGTCGCACACCCTGCGGTGCACATAAATGAAACATTTATTTACAAAAAATAATAATAATTAACTCAAATTCCTAAAAAAACTGTGCGCACACATCCTGCGGAGCACATCTCCTGCGGCACTCATCTCCTGCGGCGCATATCTCCTGCGTACACATCTCCTGCGGTGCACATCTCCTGCTGCGCACATCTCCTGCGGTGCAAATTTCCTGCCGCGCACATCTCCGGCGGCGGCGCACATCCTGCGGCGCACACCCTTCGTTGCACATAAATGAAACATTTATTTACAAATAAATTATAATAATTAACTCAAATTAATAAAAAAACTGTATGCACACATCCTGCGGCGCACATCTCCTGCGGTGCACATCTCCTGCTGCGCACATCTCCTGCGGTGCATATCTCTTGCGGCGCACATCCTGCGTTGCGAACCCTGCGTTGCACATAAATAAAACAGTTATTTACAAAAAAAATTTAAATGAAATCATATTAATAAAAACACTGCGGCACACATCTCCTACTGCGCATATCGCCTGCGGCGCACATCTCCTGCAGCGCACATCTCAAGTGGTGCACATCTCCTGCTGAGCACATCTCCTGCGGCACACATCTCCTGCTGCGCACATCTCCTGCGGTGCACATCTCCTGCTGCGCACATTTCCGGCGGTGCACATCTCTTGCGGCGCACACCCTGCGGTGCACATAAATGAAACATTTACTTACAAAAAAAAAATAATAATTAACTCAAATTAATAAAAAAACTGTGCGCACTAATCCTGCAATACACATCTCCTGCTCTGCACATCTCCTGCTGCGCAGATCTCCTGCTCTGCACATCTCCTGTGATGCACATCTCCTGCTGCGCACATCTTCTGCGGCACACATCTCCTGCGGTGCACATCTCCTGCTGCGCACATCTCCTGCGGTGCACATCTCTTGCGGCGCACATCCTGCGGCGCACACCCTGCGGTGCACATAAATGAAACATTTATTTACAAAAAAATATTATTACATCAAATTAATGAAAAAACTGTGTGCACACATCCTGCTGCGCACATCTCCTGCTGTGCACATCTCCTGCGTTGCACATCTCCTGCGTGCTGATCTCCTGCGGCGCACTTCTCCTGCGGTGCACATCTCCGGTGGCGCATATCGCCTGCAGCGCACATCTCCTGCTTTGTACATCTCCTGCGTGCACATCTCCTGCGTGCACATCGCCTGCGGTGCACATCTCCAGTGGCGCAGATCTCCTGCTGCGCAAATCTCCTGCAGTGACCCTCCCTCGTCGCACACCCTGCGGTGCACATAAATGAAACATTTATTTACAAAAAATAATAATAATTAACTCAAATTCCTAAAAAAACTGTGCGCACACATCCTGCGGCGCACATCTCCTGCGGCACTCATCTCCTGCGGTGCATATCTCCTGCGTACACATCTCCTGCGGCGCACATCTCCTGCGGTGCACATCTCCTGCTGCGCAAATCTCCGGCGGTGCACATCTCTTGCGGCGCACATCCTGCGGCGCACACCCTTCGTTGCACATGAATGAAACATTTATTTACAATAAAATTATAATAATTAACTCAAATTAATAAAAAAACTGTGCGCACACATCCTGTGGCGCAAATCTCCTGCTGCGCACATCTCCTGCATTGCAGAACATGCAGTGCACATAAATAAAATTAATAAAAAAACTGTGCGCACACATCCTGCGGCGCACATCTCCTGTGGCGCACATCTCCTGCGGTGCACATCTCATGCTGCGCACATCTCCTGCGGTGTACATCTCCTGCGGTGCACATCTCCTGCTGCGCACATCTCCGGCGGTGCATATCTCTTGCGGCGCACATCCTGCGGCGCACATCTCCTGCGGTGCACATCTCCTGAGGCTCACATCTCCTGCGGTGCACATCTCCTGCGGTGCACATCTCCTGCTGCGCACATCTCCGGCGGTGCACATCTCTTGCGGCACACATCCTGTGGCGCACACCCTTCGTTGCACATAAATGAAACATTTATTTACAAAAAATTTATAATAATTAACTCAAATTAATAAAAAAACTGTGCGCACACATCCTGCGGCGCACATCCTGCGGCGCACATCTCCTGCGGCGCACATCTCCTGCGGTGCACATCTCCTGCTGCGCACATCTCCTGCGGTGCACATCTCCGCACACATCCTGCGGCGCACATCTCCTGCGGCACTCATCTCCTGCGGCGCATATCTCCTGCGTACACATCTCCTGCGGTGCACATCTCCTGCTGCGCACATCTCCTGCGGTGTACATCTCCTGCGGTGCACATCTCCTGCTGTGCACATCTCCGGCGGTGCATATCTCTTGCGGTGCACATCCTGCGGCGCACACCCTTCGTTGCACATAAATGAAACATTTATTTACAAATAAATTATAATAATTAACTCAAATTAATAAAAAAACTTTGCGCACACATCCTGCGGCGCACATCTCCTGCGTGCACTTGTCCTGCGGTGCACATCTCCTGCGGTGCACATCTCCTGCTGCGCACATCTCCTGTGGTGCACATCTCCTGTTGCGCACATCTCCTGCGGTGCATATCTCTTGCGGCGCACATCCTGCATTGCGAACCCTGCGTTGCACATAAATAAAACGGTTATTTACAAAAAAAATTAAAATTAAATCATATTAATAAAAAAACTGCGGCACACATCTCCTGCTGCGCATATCGCCTGCGGCGCACATCTCCTGCAGCGCACATCTCAAGTGGTGCACATCTCCTGCTGAGCACATCTCCTGCGGCACACATCTCCTGCTGCGCACATCTCCTGCGGTGCACATCTCCTGCTGCGCACATTTCCGGCGGTGCACATCTCTTGTGGCGCACACCCTGCGGTGCACATAAATGAAACATTTACTTACAAAAATAAATAATAATTAACTCAAATTAATAAAAAAACTGTGCGCACTAATCCTGCAGCGCACATCTCCTGCTCTGCACATCTCCTGCTGCGCACATCTCCTGCTCTGCACATTTCCTGCTCTGCACATCTCCTGCTGCGCACATCTTCTGCGGCACACATCTCCTGCGTTGCACATCTCCTGCGTGCAGATCTCCTGCGGCGCACATCTCCTGCGGTGAACATCTCATGCTGCGCACATCTCCTGCGGTGTACATCTCCTGCGGTGCACATCTCCTGCTGCGCACATCTCCGGCGGTGCATATCTCTTGCGGCGCACATCCTGCGGCGCACATCTCCTGCGGTGCACATCTCCTGAGGCTCACATCTCCTGCGGTGCACATCTCCTGCGGTGCACATCTCCTGCTTTGTACATCTCCTGCGGCGCACATGTCCTGCGTGCACATCTCCTGCTATGTACATCTCCTGCGGCGCACTTCTCCTGCGGTGCACATCTCCGGTGGCGCATATCGCCTGCAGCGCACATCTCCTGCTTTGTACATCTCCTGCGTGCACATCTCCTGCGTGCACATCGCCTGCGGTGCACATCTCCAGTGGCGCAGATC